>NC_048309.1:14680324-14803712 GCF_013100865.1 Trachemys scripta elegans
TTTGTTGAAACTGACCCTTTCCAGTGAACTGGTTTCGTTTTGATGAATTGGCAGTTTTTGGTGATAAAAAACATTTTATCAAAAAATGGTCAGGACATTTTTTAATAATTTTTTTTTTCACCAAAAATGCCAATTCATCAAAACCAAACCTGTTCACTGGAAAGGGTCAGTTTCAACAAAGTTTCTTTTTCACCATGGGCCCAATCCTGCAAACACATTCATATGCTTTAACTTTAAGCGTTGGAGTCTACTACACTTAAAGTTAAAGCATATGAATGTGTAGTAGACTCCAACGCTTAAAGTTAAAGCATATGAATGTGTTTGCAGGATTGGGCCCATGGTGAAAAAGAAACTTTGTTGAAACTGACCCTTTCCAGTGAACAGGTTTGGTTTTGATGAATTGGCATTTTTGGTGAAAAAAAAAATTATTAAAAAATGTCCTGACCATTTTTTGATAAAATGTTTTTTATCACCAAAAACTGCCAATTCATCAAAACGAAACCAGTTCACTGGAAAGGGTCAGTTTCAACAAATTTCCTGAGTCCAAAAAGTTGAAAACAAGTTTCAGAATTATCAAATGTCCAGTTCTGACATTTTCTAAATGAAAAGTTTCCGTTCTTTTTGGTTCAAAATGACTTTTCATTTAGCAATTTTACTTTTTATACTAAAAAAAAAATATTTTTTTTAAAAAAAGGTGAAATCGAAATGAAACATTTTGAAATGATCAGACACAACATTTTGATTGACCTGAACCAAATTTCTTTTTGGTTTGTGAAAATTTTTGAGATTGTTAATTTTTTTTCTTGATTCAAAATGGGAAAAATTTCAAAATCTCAAAAATTCTTGTGGGATGGGAAAACTGTTTCCTGGCCCGTCCTAGTGAATAATCCTCTTAATTCCAGTTGAGCTACTCATATACTTAAAGTTAATTTGCATAATTGGGACCTATGTCAGTTAGTAATTGATTTATGCCCTGAAAAGTGATACCTATTATTCCATATAAAAATAGTAATCTAATTTAACTGTGTTCTCATTATCCCTCTAAATAAATGTTGAATACTCTTGAAACCTTCTAAGCACTTGACCTTAATTATATGTTGTGGCAATGAGTTAAATTCAGCACAAGTATTAGGCTAAAATAAACTTTCAACAAGATTTTTAAAATTTCCAGCCCAGGGCACACTCAATTGCAAGCATAAGCCTAGGATTTTAGCATGAAAAATAGGTAATTGCAGAAGTATATTTTCTTCTTTTCACCCCAGAGCATCTTTGCAGACATGGAGAGCAGTACAGCATCACTTCCATCACACCATTCATTCCTGACCATGGTTTGTTTCTTTCTTAAGCCCAACCTGGTCATGTCTCTTTGTATGCTGTCCAGCCATCTAGCTGGTGGTTGGCCTCTAGGTAGGACTGACCTTGGTCGTATTTGCATTATTTTCCTTGGCAGCCTATCATCTGTTTGTCTTCTGCCATGTCCCCACCATCATAAACTTTCCGATTGCAGCCAATCCCATACCCCGATTTTATATCCAGTACACTGGACTTTATAAATAAGAATTTTAATACAAATTAAAGAGTAGAATTATTAAAACTCCCAAATCATCATCAGACTTAAGACATCTTTTAAATCAATCCATTTCCCTTTCCCTTACCTGCCATGACCGGCATTCAGAGTTCTGTATTCCCTTCTCCAAAAGCTAAGAACATCACCAACACGTAAAGCAGTGAGAGGTACTTTTGATATAAGTAATGCCCTCACCTAATGGAAGAGAAAAGCAGAATTGCAAACAGAAGTCTTGGGCACAGGATCTTGTGCAAAAACACACGCAAGTCCTTCTCTGTCTGTTGGCCACCGAGCTCCTTCTGTGTACCTAGGCAGAATGCAACTGCCCATTCTGGAATTTGGCCAGGAGAAAAAGCATTGCCCAGGTTGTAGGATCTCCACCTTTAAAATGTCTTAGAATCTTTTAATGACCACAGTGGTAAGGACTTTTGTTGACTCTGAAAGACAACACTTCCATCAACACACAAAGAAAGAAAATGCATGATGCTGAGCCACTGATTCAATGCCAACTCACGGGGAAGTGCTGCAGCACTTTTATTTTCCGTGGAGGTTTCCCATCCAACTACACAAGGAAAGAAAGGATGGTTAGGGCACTTGCGTGGGAAATTCAGTTCCCTGCACTGCCACAGACTTTCTGTATGGCCCTGGCAAATTACTTGGTCTCTCTGTGTCTCACTTTCCCATCTGTAAAATAGGGATTCTCGTACTTCCCAGGAGTGTTTGTGAAGATAAATACATTAAAGATTATGAAATACTCAGATACTATGGTAATGGCAGTCAGATAAGCACTTAAGATAGATAAAATTACTGCCCTGCTTAGCTAATGAGATCTGCTGGGATCAGAGCCCAAAGGGAATTTCATAAGTCCAATAGCTGTTGATTATGTGAGGTACTGTGTTTTGAGCCCTGCTGCTGCAGAACCAGCAGGAGTTACAAACATTACTCTCAAGAATGGTGATATCAGTGTGGTGTGAAGAAGAATGCAAATGCTCCATGCTAGGTTTCTTTTATGCTCCATAAGAAATCTTCTAAAATTGAAGGGACCAGGCTGACAGACATTTTCTCTTTGTGCTGATTGGCTGGTTGCTCCAATGCCCTCCCACACAAGCAATTCACTTCAACCTCACTCCATTTGTCCTCCATGCTCCTCTCTAGGGTGACCAGACGTCCCGATAAAATCCGCCGGCAGGGACTGACTCGGCTTTTTTTTGCTCCCCTCCCTCCCCCCATGTGTCCCGATTTTTTCTTTCCCTCATCTGGTCACCCTACTCCTCTCCTTTCTTCCCTTCCTTGTCTCTGGTTTTTTCCCTCCCCTTTTCACTTTGGCTCCCACCCCTGTATATCCGCTGCTCTTTCTTTTGCCTTTTCTTTTAGCAATTCTCCTCCTTACAAAACCAAATCTGATTTTTTGTAAGGAGGAGAACCACCATGACATTGACAAACCATCACATGGAACACTCTGCTTGAATGTCGTATCCCTTTTTCCCCAACTGCTCGTCTATTTTCTCTAATTAGTTTGTAAGCTGTTGGGGCGGGGAATGTTTCCTACTACATGTTTGTACAGTGCTCTGCATGTTGGGTTGCAAACCTTAGTTGAAGCCTGTAAACTGCTATACAAATAATAAATAGGTAGTTATACAAGATAAATATTTTTTCTCTGGTTCAAATTCCATAATTATGCAACATCCCTGTGCCAATAAATAATGCAAGTGTTCCTACAAATTGGATAACTCCTGTGCAAATGTGTACCGGGAGTGGCCACTTCTGCAGATACCTCACTTGTGCCCATAGTAGTGACTGCAAATTAGGCATTCAATGGCACATGTACTTTGCACACCTAAATTCTTTGGAAATCTGACACTTTATTTTCCTATTTCAAAGGAGTTGTTGCAAATGATAGTGGTTTAAAAACATAAAAGCTATAATACGATTTTGCTGGTCCATCCTTAACCAATTTTATATTTTGCTTAGCTTTTCCTCCTTGTGCACATTTGTAATTTTATGTATAACCTATATGTAGTTTTGTATTTATTATCTGCATATATGCTCACACAAAGTTGTGAGAATTCACCCTTAATCTATTTTTTCTTTCATTGGTTTAAGTTACACACTTAATGTTATTTTAACATAGGGATTTTTTTAATGTAATGATATTTAATTTGCATTAGCACAAGTGACATACAATGGATCATGCTATTATCATGATTTATATCAGATGAACTGGCATAAATTCAACATTATAAATTGAGCCTATAAATGAAACTATTATTTTACAGGAATTACTGTAGTAGAAAGGCTAAGGACCCTCAAGTCAACCTTAGTCAAACCCACTCTTTAGAGTTTTATATTTTATGTCTGCAATAAATGCTTTTGTGAAAGCCCATAACCCACACAAAAAAAAAGTCATTCGAAGTCTATTAATTATAATAATACTATCCAAAAAGCTGTGAGGGCTTATTTTTGTGACATCACTCTGATTTCTTACTGCCTTAAATTATCCCTTTGTTGGCTTGCTGAGATTAACAGTCATACTTTTGTCATTAAATATAAGGAGTTTTAAAGCCTGATCCACCTTAGCTCTAATTGATATTGCTTTCATTTGGCAGATAGTGACCTGATTTATAATTTAAATATGCATCATTATATGCATCTCTTCTATATAATGAAAAAGCAAAGTTACTCTCATCTTTTTCTGCAATGTTAACATCAAGGAAAAGTATCTTTCTTTTTTCCCTTTTATACTCTGAGCCTAATTGAAAACTGTTCATTGAATTTCAACATGATAGAAAAGTCTTTTTATCTCTCAATTTGTCCATTAGCTATTATAATTGAAGTATCTGCTACACAGCTGAATTGATATTGTTCTTGTTTAAATTCTGGATTTCTCTAAATCTTCCATGAGGCATCAACTAAAAAAAAAATATATGGGTTAGGAGACATTAGCTAGCAATATTGCCTAAATGGGACATTAGACTAGCACTCCACATGTATAAAGCTTCAGAAAGTAGGAAGTCATCTAATTTTGCTGGAGAACGTGTTGCATAATAATCTTAACAGCATGACCATAAGGATTGCTAATTGCCACATCTGTTTAACATCTGTCAGATGTTTGCCATATGTTGCCATCAATATTCCAACGGAGTACATTACAGGGAGTTTGATTGTGTTCAACTGTTATTTATTTGCCACAGACATTACTACAGCCAGTGAGTCTATTTATGTTAGATCACGAATTATATTTTAAAAGCTTAATGCAATGTCCAGTTTTTCAGCTTCTCTAGACCCCACTTTTGGGGCTGTAACAATTAAGTTTGCTTTTCTGCAGCTTTCTGAACTGATTATGAAACTTTCAACTTTATGATAGTAAATATTTTTTTCTGCAAAATAGCTTATTCACGTTATTTTATACTTTAATAGTAAAGTTTTTAAGATTTGTTAAATATACCACTAATTTACAGAACCTTCTTAATAAAAAAAAAAATAATTAATAATACTACCTAGATCTTATGTAGTGCTGTTTAGCAGTAGATGTAAAAGGGCTTTACAAAAGAGGTCAGTATTACTATACTTTGCTGATTTATTACGTCCATAGCTCAGGGATGGAGATAGTTTCATTGTCAAAAAAGAGAATTTGGTGGTTGGACTCCTGAGTTCTATTCCCAGCCCTGAAACTGACTTGTTCTTCTGGAAAGTCTCACAATGACCTTGGATAAATCATGTAACCTCAATGTACCTATCTTTAGGCAAAGTTAATACCTACCAACTCCACAGATGTGACATCGGGACTAATTCATTAATGCTTGAACAGATCCTTGAGTAAAGGGTAAATCCATGTTTTTTACTGGACTGTGCTAAGCATCACAGTACTTTTTTGTTAAATGTAACTATTAACTAGAAAGCCGAGATTGACAAACTGCAGACGAGGCAAAATATGTATGATCTGATTTAATATGAGTTGATAGATGTCACTGATCTTCATTATAACTGGAGTGTGTAAATTCCATATGATGTATTATTTATCCATAGTAGCTGCCTTTTTGTTTCATTAATAAACCTGGAAATCAGAGGTATACAGTTCTGATGATGAGATTTTGAAAATATGAGACATTCTGGTATTTGTCTGCAATTGCTCAATTATTTGCTGATTTTTTTCTTTCTATATAAATTATTTAAAAATGGGATATTTGTTCAAGACTCTTCTGATTTTAGCTCATTTGTCCAGCAGAATTCTTTTTTCTTCTTTAATGAAAAAAGGTAGTGGAGTGTAAGGATTTCCACTTTGACCTAAACCATAGCTCTTTTCAAAATTTACATTATATTATACAACATGGGCTATGTTAAACTTGTTTGCATTAGGCTATGAAAGGTCTGATAACCTTAACCAAAGCTCACAGTAACAATGAGTCATCAGCTGAAAATAAATCCGCTTTAGATCAAAAGCACCCAGATGCTACTATACTATCCATAATTAGAAATAGGTAGTAGGATTCCACGAAGGCAGTGTTTACTGATAGGCACATTTTGTCCTTTCTGAGGATATTAAAAAAAGATACAGGTGTCAAACTCTAGATGGCACCAACAGTAGCAATTGGACATAGTGCACTATCTTAAATCTCATTTTGAAAACTAATCCTTAAACCTAATCTCTGAGCTTCACATTTTTAACCCAAATTAATCTGAGAGGAAAGTATGTCTAATATGTTAAAACTTTAAGGGAAATCTTAATTAAGTTGACATAATTGGAGTAACAAAAGCTTTTGATAAAGTCCCTGATTAGATAGATCACTTGATGATTACCTGTTCTGTTCATTCCCTCTGGGGCTCCTGACATTGTCCACTGTCGAAAGACAGGATACTGGGATAAACGGATCGTCGGTCTGGCCCGGTATGGCCATTCTTATGTACTAATCCTAGGGAACTTGCCACTTTCCAGGTGGATATTACCTGGGAGACAGTATATTTCTAAGCTTTTTAATGGGCATTGTGCTGGACTCTGGAAATCTGACAGCCATGCATTATTGGAATTTCCTTCCCTTGAAGGAAAACAATATTGTGGGGGGGTGGTTTACGATAAATAGCTCAGTAAAGTTGTCTGTCCAGTCACAATGTCTGTCAGCAAACCAGTAGTTGAAAAAGTTAATAGGATGCTTGCATGCATTAAAAAAAGGATAGGGTAAAATAACATTTTTAAAATGAATGCAGTGGCATTATATTGAAAAGAGGAGGCCTTCTTTTTGAGTTCTCTATCCATTTTGTGGCTGCCCCACTTAAGGAAGAAACAGTAGACACTGACCCAGAGAATGGCATTGAAGATGGTTAAAGATATATAGGGGTTTTCTTATAACAAGATATTTAAAATACTAGGGCCAAGATTTTCGTATTTAGCCTCCCAGTTCCCAAGTCAATGGGAGCTGTGGGTGCTCAACACCTCTGAAAATCCTGCCACTTTTAATGAGCTGTTGAAGAACCTGATTTTTAGAAGCAGTGACTACCAGCAGCTGCTGTTGAAGTTAATGGCAGTCGTGGGTCCTGAATACCTCTCAAAATCAGGCCTTACGTATGCTTAACTTTTGGCATCCAGGTGAGAAAATGTTGGCCTAAGTTTATTCATTTGACTGAGGTTTTCAAACTAAAAAGTGATCAGTACCTTCCATTTAGCCCTTCCCATAAAAGGTAAGCAAAGGAACACTTGAAGAAATTAAAGAGCAAAACATTTAGAAAAGGCAGGGATGCGGCTAGTCAAGGAGCCAGCTAGTCAGGCTATGTAATCCAGTGACCTGGGTGAGGTGGTCAAGACTTTGCTTATACCAGTGAATTCAGGCAGACCTTTAAAGGGAAAATTTCAAAGACTAAGGCTAGGTCTACACTGGGGGGGGGGGGGGGCGGGTCGATTTAAGATACGCAAATTCAGCTACGAAAATAGCGTAGCTGAATTCGACGTATCCGAGCCGACTTACCCCGCTGTGAGGACGGCGGCAAATTGACCGCCGCAGCTCCCCCATCGATGGCACTTACTCCTACCTGGGCTGGTGGAGTACGCGCGTCGATTTGAGGATCGATTGTCGTGTCCCAACGAGACGCAATAATTCGATCCCCGAGAGATCGATTTCTACCCACCGATCCAGGCAGGTAGTGAAGACAAGCCCACAGAGAAAAGTTAGGTGCCTACCTGCCACTGAAATCTTATGGGAACTGGGTACCAAGCTCTCCTGTGTGCCTTTGAAAATCTCCAATCTTAATAATCTAAAATGTATCCAGGTTCTCCAGTCAATCTCCTTATTTTCTTCTTACGTGCATTTCTAATGCTGTTTCTAGACAATTCGATTGTGATTTTTTTAATCTGTATACCACTGAGAATACCATACAAGACTTTATAAATAGCTAGTAAGTTTATCTGCCTGTCGCTTGGTTTTCATTATGCCAGATGACAAACTTTCTCAGATATTATGAAAAGATATCATGTGATTGTTTCAAAACAGGGAAAAAAAATACTTGTCGGCGTTGTACTTAGCCTTATAGTGTGTGTAACCTCAATAATGTCAGCACAATCTCCATCATTTTTCCTCACTGAGGTCCAGGAAGAATTATCTCTATAGTTTTTGTGTGCTTCTTGCTATCCATTCCATTGTAGACAGTAAAAAGAAGAACAGGAGTACTTGTGGCACCTTAGAGACTAACAAATTTATTAGAGCATAAGCTTTCGGAAGTGGGCTGTAGTCCACGAAAGCTTATGCTCTAATAAATTTGTTAGTCTCTAAGGTGCCACAAGTACTCTTGTTCTTCTTTTTGCGGATACAGACTAACACGGCTGCTACTCTGAAACCTGTCAATGTAGACAGTGTTGAGCTCTTTGTCTGGATTATGATTATGTGGCCATAGCTTTGCCTCATCTTCAGTTTGATCATTCCTAACCATTCCATGGAGCTCATACACTGAAAAGAGGGATGAGAGGCAATTGTCAACAGTTTGCTCTTTTAAATATGGATAGATATTACTCATGTAATTTGACAGTTCTTGACTCTCAGCTGTATAATGTCAGGGAAATGGTAGGAATTTCAGCAGCCTAACTTCTGTCTTACTTCAAGATAAGTTTATCAACTGTAGCCCGAATCCATGCAACGCGTGAGCAGATCAAAACTCATGTCATGTTGAACTGCTGTACTGATGCCTGCTTCTTACTGTTGCTTGACATGTCCGTATGGTCTTAGTTGTGTGGCGGTTTGTAAGTTCATAATTACATTGTGAAGCTTTTGTGGGCAGGGATTGGCTCTGATTATGCGTTTATACAATGCATTGTACAGTGAAGCCTGGATCCTGACTAGGGTCTCTGAGTGCTAATGTAATACAAATAGTGTGTAATAAACATGATGACAGGTGATGGTCAATCTTCATAGTCCTTCTACTTTCATCAGTTATGCACTTTGTCTACAATGTGGAGTCTCTTTCTAGCATTAAAAGGCTTGTCAAATAACATGAAAATGATAAGTGACATTTATATTATGCTTTTCATCCCAGAGATTCTCAAAGAGATATACAAGAATCACTTCACCTTGCACACATAGGCAACCACCTCTGGAGAGTGTTGTGGCAGCTGTTTTCAAGTGTATAGGAACACTACAAAACTGTTTAATGCAAGTTACCTGTAATTGACCACATTTTCATACATGTTAGTTGCTTGACTGCATGTCTAATTTGTGCATCTGATGTGATGATTGCTACTGCACATCCAATTTGAGGAATTTTATGCAAAAATTACTGATTAGGAAGTTTTCTGTCTAATCTTAAAAAATAACATTCTGAGGAAGAAAACACTTAATATTCTAAGCTAACACTCTTCTTGGAGTCTCCATATTCATTTTATCTGTCTCTATCTTGTATACTGTAAACTCCTCAAAGAGTTTTGTGTCTCTCCAGTGATAAGCACATTGTTGGCACTTAGCAAATAATAATAAATTATAGTTAATAAAATGTGTGTACATAAATCAGGTGTGCAATTGTGTCTTAATATGAAAATCTGGACCTATATTACTTTTCATCATGTATCATTTTCAATATAAATACAAATAATTGCAGAGTTCAAGAATATAAAATGTGCACATAAGCTTATATTATTACCCTGTGTAAATAATTTTTTTTTATGTAGGTATTTATCGAATTAAATAAATATAATTAGGGCCATATTCTCTTACTTGGCAGAGCTGTGCTTGGTACAGGACCAAGTGTGTGGGAGGCAACAGTAGCTTTCAACTACCCTTTTGCCACAAGCTTGGGGACAATCTGGGCCTTGCCTGGCTTCCAACATAAGTTTAACCTTGCACTAGGCTGCCCAAGACTCCAGGGGTTTGTTCTGAGAGCTGGGAATTGCTGGGGCTTAGGCAAGGAGTGTTGCACAATAAGGCTGAGAAGCAGCTTCTTATTTTTTAAAGTGCAATAACTATATATCCGAGAGCAGAGTTTGATCGAAAATGTATAATGTGTACTAGCAAAATCTTTTTTTGATTGTTTTGCCATCTTTACAGTTGGTCGGAAAATGGGCTTTTTCAATGGAAAACTTCAATGTTTCATCAAAAAAAAGAACACTTTTCAGTTTTCAACAACCACAAACAGTAAACATTCACAAGAAACCTGAAAGTGTTTGGCTGAAACCTGCCAAAAACTGAAAAAAAAATCTGCTGAAAACTAAACCTTTTTCAGTTTTTGGCCAAAAAAAAATGTAATGTGTGGATTTTCAGTTTTCCAACGAGAAAACAGACACTTTTCATGAACATTTTTCTTTTGTTGAAAATGCAGTTTTACAACAAAAACAAATTTCAGTGGAAAATTTTCAACCAGCCCTTACCACCATCGAATGCCAGGATTCAAATAGCAGTCTCTTACATTTGGCCTCCAAACTGCTAATGATACTTTTCAACAAGACAGTCACTGGCATCACAGAAATGGCAATTTTAATTCAAACTTTCTCATTCATATACAGTACTGCATTTCAGCAACATACCTGAGGAAACTAATACTTCTCAGCATATACAAAGAATTTCCTGGTGCATTCCAAGAGCTAGTCAGACATGATTTTCAAAGTGTGTCAGGTGGGAAAAAATCAAATTCATTTTTCCCCACAAGTAAAAGACCTCCAACTACTACCTTAAGTAGCCCAGGTACATGTGTTGCTGGGCTATGTTATTTCTCATATATCAGTGGTATGTACAATTAAATAAATAATCCACAGAGGTTACTGAAACTAATTCAGTAATAGCTAATTATAAACACAGGTCTGGAGACCGGGCTTTCCAATAATACTCATAAGGTGGGCAAGAGCCCACTCTTCCTAATCCTGCTCTAGATTTGGAGCTAAAATTTTTAAAGATGATGAAGGAATTTAAATGCCTAGCTCTTACGGAATTTTAATGGGATTTGAGCCTCTAACTCCCATAGGTTCTAGCCTAAATTATTTAGGAGATGTTTTTAAATTTAATTATAATTTTTTTGTTAAAAATTATTGTTTTCTTATTTTTAAAGCTGTCGTTACTACCTTTCTAATGCTATAAAAATAACTTGTATTTCAATAGCACCTTCCATCCAATGATCTTCAAGTTCCTTGCATATTAGTAACTAAGACTTGTGTGAAAAGATACATTATTATCCGCATTTTACAAATAGGGAAACTGAGGCACAAAAAGCTGAATATAAAATCTATACCTCTTAACTCCCACTCCTATCCCTAAGCCACAAGACCATCCCATCTGCCACTGATTATGGCCATCTACTGATTTCCCAACTGCTCTTTTTCTACTTCACCTCTCTATTGGATACTTAACCCTACATTTCCAAAGTGGTGCCTGTAGTCTTTCAACTCTCATTTATATCAATGGGTGTTAAGATGCTAACTTAGGGTACACTTCACCCTTGGACAGAGAGGGGCCAGCACAAGAAGTGGTGCTCTGTGTTGGCCTGCTACATGGGATGAAATTTCACCCTCAGTTCATGCCAATTTGAAAATGTAAGACATGGGCTGAGTCTGTCTGGATCTGTATGATCTGACTGGTTCAGAAGGGAACAAATGATGTACTGGCATCTTCCGCAGCAAAGAAATGCATGTGTCATGTTGAAAATGTGTTTCTTGTGGCAAATCTTTGGAAGACCCTAATCTGCTGTAGTCTTTGAGTCTCAAGACACTTCTTAGAATTATCTTTGAGTAATTATGAGAGAAGGCATGGCATTAGTGGCATGAGCAGAGAACTGGGAACCTGTTATTTATTTTGGAGGGGGTGCAGTCACAGAAACAGCCTCATGAGATGTACATCTCATTTTCATGAGAGCCCCCAGGGATAGCAGTTATATTACCCAAAAGTTACCATTATGTTGTAAAATACAGGTAGCAACCAGTCAAAAGACACAACGCGTCTCTGGAATTTAAGCTTGAGTGTTTTGCTTAATACAGCTGAGCAGGAATTTATGCTGTCAGTGAAGTTTTCAGAGTCAGGCTATGCTATTTAAAATGAAATTTCACACTAATGAGCCTAAAATAAAATAATGTCTGGAAGGGGATTTCAAAGTACACTCAATTGTATCAGTCATTGCATATAAACAGAGAAAATTGCATCCGTAACCAAACAGCGTCCTCTGCTGGACAATAACATTTATTCAAACGGATTTTACCGAAATGTTGAAATTGTGTTTTGAAGACAACGTTTGGAGTCATACTAGTCCTGAAGGAAAAGGAGAGAAAGTACGGTGCTATAGATTATACATTTGGCACAAAGAACTACTCTAAACATCAGTCTTTAAAATGGTGTTTCATGTTAAATCTCTAAATCTGGATAGAAAGTCAGACTCCATTTACTTCAAGAGTAGATCTGAGAATCACAGACTGGAAGGGACCTCGAGAAGTCTTCTAGTCCAGTCCACTGCACTCAAGGCAGGACTAAGTAGTGTCGATTCCATCCCTGACAGGTATTTGTCTAATCTGCTCTTAAAAAACTCTAATGACAGAGAATCCACAGCTGCCCTAGACAATTTATTCCAGGGCTTAACTACCCTGACAGTTAAGAAGTTTTTCCAATGTCCATCCTAAACCGCCCTTGCTGCAATTTAAGCCCATTGCTTCTTGTCCTATTCATTTTTAGCACATTTTGACTTTATCCTTTCATATTTTAACATTAATATAATTCCTTTGTGTGTGTGGGGGGGTGGTATTTATCAAACATGGGTTAATAATTTGTAACAAATAACATTCAATAAATGTGCTCTCTCTCTCTCTCTCTCTCTCTCGCTGAATAGACTGTAAACAATTTTCTCCACTGTATTTTTTTTATATAAAAATTTGGGGGAAGGAATTTCTGTAGCTAATTTTTAGTCCATGGCTCTTTTATGAGCAGTTTGTTGCCAGTATTCGATACTCAGTCTGTTCTGAGTAGATGCACTTGGTATGTTTCTGTTCCTTGGATAATCCTAATTCTCATGATCAGGTTTCCAGTGCAAATCTGAAATTAGCTTTCAATGACTATTCTACCATATTCCCTTAAAATTCACAGTTCTTGCCAATAAACTCATTTCCTATAAGGTTCACAGAAAGCAAACACCGAGGGGAGTGTGACCACAGTCAAAAAGAATTAGTTTTAAAATTCAAATGAATATTAGCTGCATTTTTGCATAGTATTTGCCTAGCTCTAATATTTAACCACAGAAATTGCTCTAAAGGAACATAAGACGTTACCCTGCCATATTTGCTATCCTTTAACAATTTCATGCTCCTTTCAACACCTGGACAAATAGACTACTTACAATTTCTTGTGACACGATGTAAACTGCGATAAACCTTTAGGAAGGATTATTAACTTCAGAGTGCTTGGGTGATGCAGAGTTCAAGAACATCCCTGGTGCAGTGCAAAAGCAAAGGAGACCTTAGGTCAGGACTGAATAAACCAGATGCCCCAGTAATTTAGAGGTTTGTGGTTGAAATTGGTCAGCATGAATGTCAGCTGGTGTTTTGTAAAACAATTACTATAAACAATGAAAAATATATTAGCAATAGGGCTCTTTGCAAACCAAACCTGGCAAAGAAAGATTTGTACATTGTAAGGCCAAAAGGGAGCATCACATCATCTGGTTTGAGCTCCTGTGTAACAGGCCCATGCAAAGGAGCCTTAGCCTAAGTGGTCAGTATGGGATCAAACCTTTGACCTCAGTGTTAGTAGCACTACAGTTCAGGGCCGATGGGGCGGGAGGGGGGAGTAAAGCCGGTACAAATTACTGGGGCCCGGTGGTCCGGAAAGGGGCGCAGGGCCTGGCTTCCCCGGCTTCGCTGGCCCTGTTTAGCCGGTCCGCCCTTGCTGCGGGGCCCAAACCACTCTTGGCGGCCCTGCTACAGTTTAGCCAAATAAGCTAGCCAGCCCACAACAAAAGGCTTTCTCAAAACCAGAGAAGAGATGAGAGGCCTTTATATAGTCAGTCTAATGCGCTCCCAGCTGACCTTTTTTTTTATCAGGTGAGGAGGGTCAGTCTATATTGGGAATTATTCCTTAAGGGTTATATTGAGTTTTTAAATTCAGTCCTGGAGGCTGGGGCAGTGCATAGCTGCACTGTTCCTTCCAACTCTGAGACACAATTCCTTCGCTGCTCCCCACTTGCTCCAAGGATGAAGTGTGCTACTGCCACCTTTAAAAGGGTCCTGCTTCCTTCACCCCTTGCAGTCAGTCAGCACCACTGGCTATCACACTGGGGAAATGGGAAGAACCATCATTGCACCATTTTTCCTGTGGGGGCAGATATTAGCTAGAATGCTGGTGCCAAAGGGAAACTAGAGCTGCGATTTAGGTAGCCCTAATTCAGGGGAATGAAAGAGCTTTATTCCCCACTATTCCCCTGTGTGATTTTGTTAGGCTGGCTAAAGCCTGCCCTAAAAATGAAGCATTATTCCACATAAATGTTCATTCTTGTCCGTCATATTAAACATCATAGGTACTAATAACATATAAAGGAGCCTTTACACACATGAATCATCCTATTGAACTCAGTGGGAGCATTCGTGTGATTAAGGAATATGGGCATGTGGTAAGGATTTGCAGGTCCAGGCGCTAAGAATGTAGTATACTCCCCACTAGTTTCATAAATGCTTCAAAATTATACAACACAAAATGCATTTTCCCCCAGTCTTATCCATCATCACGATGTCAAGTTGAAGACATCTTTTAATTAAAAAGGTGGGAAGGCTTGATCTCCTATGGCTAATATAGAAGCAGTGATCATTTTTACAGTCATCTGACAGTGAAACACTCTTCTTTCCTTTTATAGCCATTTGCACACATTGTGGTTGGAAGAGGGGCGGAGGAGCCAGAGAGAATTTTTATTTTATTTTATTTATTTTGTGGAGAGATCAGTAGGCATTACTAGTACTGAAATTATGTTGCCTTATCTATATGCTTGGACTTTATGAAAGATGATAAGATTTGTAGAGAAAAAACTCAAAGAAGAATATTATTCTTGGTAAGGTTTGGTGTGTATGAGTTAATAAATTATAGTTGTCCTGGCCCTTAGGAATTCTATTCTGTCTAAATTTCAGTTTTGTTTTCCACTTTCCCTCCCTGGTGGAGTTGAACCTGGGAATAGCATCACTCAATGGCTCGTTAGTTTGATAAACTGGCATAAGTGACTATAGCTACAATAGGTACCTCTAGAACAGAAGCATTTATAGGGCTCAGGGGAATTCTGAAAAACACCAGAAAGTCTTTAGGTACTGAATCACAGCCAAGTATTCTGAATCTTTAATTTTTTTATTTTTTTTCTGCAAGAATGTCAGCACTAAAATATGGAATATGCTTTTCCCACTTGGTTTCTATTACTTGTAAAGCATTCAAAAGCTTCTAGAATAGAATTATCTCTGTACCATGCTAGTGAGCAAGCAAAACTCCTCCGAGTATTAAAGGAGTCCCTCTGCTGGGGTTGCTTTCCATTTTCGACCCAATAATATCATAAAAATGACTAAATATTAGACTTGAGCTGTGCAATTTTGAATCCATCATATATCTGTTAGTTATCATGTTTATCCCAGCAGTGTTTCACCATGCTGCTTTATTTATACAACACATGGCTAAATAAATTTCACAAGATAACTAGTTTATTTTCAGAAATGACATATCCATCATCAAAATAACCTGTTAATTATGACAGCCAACCTTCAGTATAAATTGTTTGTTTTAAAGGTTGTTCAGGTTATGGTAGCAGCCAGCCAGTATCTAGGAAAAAAAGAGAATTTTAAAAAGAAGCACGAAGCAGTAAGAAGAGAAAGAAGGAGTGACAAGCACAACAGAGACGGGCTTGCGAAGATGAAAAGTAAGATGCAGGTGCCTTTTTTAAAAAATCCAGCCACTTTAGAATTCTTTGTTGTGGCTCTGATTCAGCAAAATGCTGAAGCACATACTTAGCTTAAGCATGAATGGGAGTTAGGTATGTATTTAAAGTTAAGCATGCAAGTATGTGTTTTGCTGAAGAGAGATATATTTAAGCACATGCTTAAAACTAAACATGTGCTTAAATGGTTGCTGAATCAGGACCTGACTGTCCCAAATAGCAAGAGGGAAATTAGCATTCAGTGCATCACTAGTGGGACTCTGGGGTTTCCCAAAGCTACAGGCAGTAAATCTAGGCTGCAGAACCTGTTGAAGAAAATATTGTGAGGATCAATTAATTTGAGGTTTTAGGACCCAGTTTAACTCCCTGAAGTCATTGACCACAAGATGCTGGGTACTCAGCACTTTGGAAAACAGGCCACTCATGGAGGTACCTAAATATGAATTTCAGCATTCCATTTTACAAAACTTGGCCTGTATCCTGTAAATGCAAAATATTTTTCCAAGTTAAGTGAAGGTATAAATGGTTTGATATTAGGCCTAGATCTCCAGAATTGTATGTTTGTGCACTTAAAACCTTAATCAGGTTGTGCATTTACCACAGCTCTGCATACAATTGGTGCATACACAAACAGAAAGCATATGTGCATGCAAATGATGCAGCTGGTCATTTGTTTGTTCAGGTTCACACACACTGTAATTTAACATGTAAATTCCAAAAAGCAAGGCTGACGAACATTAGTAATAAATCATGGATGTGTGGAAATGAATAAGTATAATCAGAAGCTTACTGGGAAACTGAGTTTAATCCAGGACACTTACCCCTAAAATTTCCTAATCACGGCCCTGCATTTTTTATTTTGTGACTGACAACAAAGCTTGGTTGCTGCACTAAACAGCACAAAACCCTGAAAATTTACCCAGCATAGTTTTTAAACCAACTTTCTGACAATGAATAATTAGATATATTACAAAGAAACAAATTATTTTGTTATATTATTCATTTGCAGTATATTCTCTGTTGTCAATGTGTTGTGTTAGCATGGTGAATAATATTCACACAGAATTATTTTAGGGTTCGTAGAGCAATAAGAGATATCTTCATTTAATCCGATCATTTAATCTGAGAAGCACACTTATATTGAAAATATTGTATAAATAGAGAATGTATTAAATGTCAAACTACCTACCTTGCATTATGAATTGAAATGACATTATTTTAAAACATTTGAAAAAGAATTATCGTAATTATACGTTATCATCATGGAGACAGATTACCTATTCTTTTAACATAATTAATTTGACGCACAATGAATTTATGTTGCTGCATATGTCATTATCCATCAATATAATGATGAATTACTAAGAATTATTTTCTAGAATCTGTTATTTTAATTGCCCTGTTTATATTTCTATAAATCCATCCTTCATTTGTCTTTCTCCTACCTCTGAAAATTTTAATTACGAATTACACTTCTTTTCGTCTTTCCACACCCACTGGGCCTGATTCTCATCTCACCTGAACTGGTTTTACCCCACTGTAAATACACTGGGAACAGGGGAATAAATCCTGATTTACATCAGTACCTGCAAGCCTAGAATCAGGCCTTATGCCTTTTTTAATTCCAATAATTTTTATCTTTGTACTTTTTCGTAATATTTCTCTTCTCCTACACCCATTCCTTTAACATTCCTTTAATCTGATTTTTTTTCTCATCCCTGTTAAACCTTTCCCACTCTATCTGGTTTGCAAGACAAATACAACAATAAAAGGTAAAATATTTTAGGGGTTTGTCTCACTTTTAGTGCTTTATCTATAGTTCATATAAATCAAAAGGTATCTTTCGTTTATTTCAGTGGGTTTTGGATCAGCTCCCTGGTTTTTCTAAGATGGAAAGCTAGGATAACACTGCCCCAGTGTGATCTCAAATGACGTAAGGATGTCTGGAATTTTTATATAAAGGTAATTGTCTATGCAGTTCTCGTTGTACATAAATCTCTTTCTTTGGGAAACCAGCTAGGCCAGAGGTGGGCAAACTACGACCGTGGGCCACCCGTGGTACCCTCCTGCCCGGCCCCTGAGCTCCTGCCCCGGAAGGCTAACCCCCGGCCCCTCCCCTGCTGATCCCCCCTCTCCCACAGCCTCAGCTCGCTCTGCTGCTGGCACAATGCTCTGGGCGGCGGATGGCGATCTCCTGGGGCAGCGCAGCCGCCGAGCCTGGCCTCACCCCGTGCTCTGTGCTGTGCGGTGTGTGGCTGGTTGCAGCCGGGCAGCGCCGCTGCCCGTCCTGGTGCAGCTGTGCTGCCAGCCACCGGTGCTCCAGGCAGTGCGGTAAGGGGGCAGGGAGTGGGGGGGTTGGATAGAGGGCAGGGGAGTTCGCGATTGTGGTGAGGGGGTGGGGGGATGGATGGGGTTGGGGCGGTCAGAGGGCAGGGAACAGGGGGGTTGGATGGGGCAGAGGTCCCGGGGGGTGGGGGGGCAGTCAGGAAGGAGAGGGGAGGTTGGATAGGGTGGCCAGAGGCAGTCAGGGCGGGGGTTTCAGGGGCGGTCAGGGGACAGGGAGCAGGGGGGGGTGTATGGGGCAGGGGTCCCGGGGAGGCTGTTAGGAATGAGAGGAGGGGTTGGATGGGGGGCCAAGGGGAAGCTGGGGTGGAGGTTCCGGGGGCGGTCAGGGGACAGGGAGAAGGGGTAGTTGGATGTGGCAGGGGCCTCGGGGGGCAGTCAGGAAGGAGGGGGGGTTGGATGGGGTGGCAGGGGGCAGTTAGGCGCGGGGAGTCTGGGAGCAGTCAGGGCACAGAGAGCGGGGGGTGGGTAGATGGGGCAGGGGTTCCGGGGGGGAATCAGGGAACAGGGGGGTTGGATGGGGCAGGAGTCCCGGGCGGGGGAGCGCAGATAAGGGGTAGCGGCCAGGCCACGTGTGGCTGTTTGGGGAGGCACAGCCTCCCCTAACCGACCCTCCATACAATTTTGGAAACCCGATGCAGCCCTCAGGCCCCTGAGCTAGGCCATGGTTGTCCAATGCAGTGCTCTGAAATGGCTGTTTAGAATTCCCTGGTTAGGGAACTCTTTACACCCATATGTTTTTTAAATTCGTCTTTCATGATTGACATTTGTCTTTTCTGAGCCTAGTTCACTTGCACAGCACTTGGAGAGGGCCTGCAGCAGTGTGGTATTTTCATTTCAGTCAGGTTAAGGGTGAAAAAGATTACACATGCATACTGATTTATGCCTTTTAGGCTGGAAATAGCATCAAGTGTGAGCTCCACAGAGTCTGCTCGGTGGTTCAAGCTCTCAGTATAGTATTATACTGTCAAAAGTCAATCCTCATACCGCAAGGTGTTTTATTTATTATTTATGTAGCATCAAATGTTTGCTAAGGCCTATAAAGACAGATATGAAAACCAGGTCTCTGTCCAAAACAGCTTTCAATTTAAATAAAGCCCTGACCCTACAAACATTATGCACTTGACAAAAGGTACTTCTGTGAGTCAAGTTATGCATATGCATTAGTGTTTATAGGAATATTTCCATGCAAACCTTTCATGCAACTGGGTGATTCTTTTGAAAGTTAAATGTTGTTTAGTGTAGTTAAATACGGAAGTTTGCTGAATCGATCTTCAGCGATGCTGTGACTCAGAACTGCTTTGTAACATTCTGTGTGAAGTTCCATAGATTAGTAAAAGAGTGCAGCTGCCCCCCTTTTTCATTTCAGGAGGTGCTGGCCAATGCCTTTCCTCAGATTACCCTCAGTCCTTTCCTTGCAAGCATAGGGAGCTAAGCAGCTCAGGCTGCTGTTGAGATGCTGGACTGGCCCCCAAATGCTTGTTAGTAGAGAAATGGCAGGAATAAGGGGAAATATATTCCTTTATGAGCTGCCAGCTGTAGGAGTGATGTTAGCCTGCATCTAACACTATGTCTGTATGTGTGTATATATATCTCCTCAATATATGTTCCATTCTATATGCATCCGAAGAAGTGGGCTGTAGTCCACGAAAGCTTATGCTCTAATAAATTTGTTAGTCTCTAAGGTGCCACAAGTACTCCTGTTCTTCTTTTTGCGGATACAGACTAACACGGCTGCTACTCTGACATATGTCTACACTATGAGCTAGGGCTGTAGCTCGCATACACAGAGTTGCACTAGTTCGATGAGAGCTAGTACGAGTATAAATATAGTAGCGTAGCCACAGTAGCACAAGCCGTGGCAGCACAGCTTAGTGGTGACAAGTATAAACCCGCCTAAACCCCATAAATAGATACTCGGCATGGCTTAGCTGTGCCGCTGCTGTGATAGCAGCACTATTGTATAATGTACTTCCTATGAGTGAATGTAAGTCTTCTTTTTAATCGTATTCAGCTGACTAAGTAATAGTGATTGTTGGGGAACTGGATGGTCCCAAAGATTGTTAATGGACTGGCTACTGTGCCTTTCACCTCTGTCCAGTGGCGTTGGAACAATTTTTATACTGGGGGTGCTGAAAGTCATTGAACAAAACTGTAAACCCCGTATATGATGGAAACCACTTCAAACCAGGGGGTGCTGCTGCATCCCCAGCACCCCTAGTTCCAGCGCCTCTGTCTCATTGGTTCAACTCCAGTCTTCACTGGTATCAATTAAAAGTTGTTACCCAAGTGTCTCCAGACACCCAGTTCAAAAGAGAAGGCACATTAGTGAGTACATTTTCAATTCTGTTGCCTATGCTGTAGCTGTTGTGTGGAAAAAGAAAGGACTTCAGTCTTCCTGGGTGTCATTCTAGCCCCTTCCATAGGTAATAAATTCAGTGAAAACAAACAAAAACCCAAAACAAATAATGTCTGAGATCTATACTATCTTTTTCTAATTGCGACAGGCTGATGTTTTGATGGAAGGCAATAACAGAGTGAAAACTGATTAAAACAAATTATTCTACACTCCAACATGGTGACAGGTTTCAGAGTGATAGCCATGTTAGTCTGTATCAGCAAAAAGAATGAGGAGTACTTGGAGCCTAACACATTTATTTTGGGCATAAGCTTTCATGGGCTAAAACCCACTTCATCAGATGCAATGAAGTGGGTTTTAGCCCACGAAAGCTTATGCCCAAATTAAATTTGTTAGTCTCTAAGGTGCCACAAGTACTCCTCGTTCTTTCTACACTCCAAGGTACAACTGCAGCTGAAATGAAGTATACTACTATTGCAGAAAAAAATAATTTGGTTATATCTACCTTGGATAAAAGTAAATATTAATTTACTATTGCAAAAAATAGTAAAAAGGATGAGAGGTGATGTTTCAACGATTAAGCCTTCTCTAAACTGTGGAAAAATAGATTAAGGCTGATTGTTGTAAATATCTTAACCATGATATATTTTGGACACACTCCAAAGAAAGCATCATTAGCACTTATCATATTTTCTACTTCTAGGTTATGTTTTCATAAACTCATTTTATAGGCAATAACTATATATTTATGCTGACACAATAGAAGGTGTGTTTCCAGAGTTTTAATGGAAATCCTGTAAGTCTAGTCTAGTGTGATTTAAGGATCCCAAATGCATTTCTAAAACCATATTGATGTTCAGGTTATCAAAGCCACTGTGGCTTAATTCAAATTTGGGGATTATTTTAAATAATTTTATGGTATTATTTAGATGTCATATGTAGAACTGGGATTAAAATTTACCTGTAAACTCAAAGAGGGATATATGTAGTGTTTTCAATCATCTTCTTCCTAAACCTACCATGTGTTATTCAACACATTTATTCAGCGGGCTCTGCTCTGGAGACCAGAACTAGGATTTTCCCCTCCTGCATCCTAGTCGGTCCTATGTCTGCAGCATATTGTTTTGACAAAATAAATCAAGAGAGAGATCATGTGGATGCCACTTTCCCAGGGTAGTAGCACTCCAATTGTAACATGAACTGTAATCTGGAACTATGTGCATGTGTTTAGAGTATACACGAAACTGCCAGCATTTATAATTGACTACACACAAAGGACTAGGCGAAAAGAATATTCCGGGTGCAAAGTCAAGCACTCAAAAGTGAGGCAATGTCAGAATTCAATTTGCCTGTTCAACCTTAATTCACCCCGTTTGTGGAGCTGCATTGGGATCTAGTCTTTAATTACATAATCACATAATACTTTTCCAATCTGCTCCCTCGGTGGCCTTCTCCCACTCCGACCCTGGTCCAGCTCTTTGTCCCCTCTGCATTTGAGGGAAGCTGCTTCTATTCCACCTCAGAACTAGCAGAGGAATCATTGAGAGCACAGCAGATAGACTATTCCACCTCTTACCGTTGATACCTAGTACATAGTAGCCTGGGAGTAGTGATTGTAGGGAAAGTCCTGCTCAGCTAGGTCTGTGTCCAGGAATCTACCTGTGGGGTGGCTACACAGGAATGCAAATGGAGAAGGAGTCCGGTGGCTCTTTAAAGACTAACAGATTCATTTGGGCATAAGCTTTCGTGGGTAAAAAACTCCATGCGTTTGAGGAAGTAGGTTTTTTACGCACGAAAGCTTATGCCACTAGACTCCTCGTTGTTTTTGTGGATACAGACTTACGGGGCTACCCCTCTGTCACTTGGAGGCACTTAATTTGCCTTGTTGGGCTTGTAGCTACCCACGCTGTACGAGCCGTGCGGGGTGCGCCCTGTGTGGGATGGGTAAACATGAGCACCCTCTTGTGCAGAGCTGGGGAGAGACAGGCTACAGCACCAGCCCAGCATGCTGCGTGGAGCTGCATGGAGAATAACCAGCAAGCCGCAGCCTGCAGAGACACACACAGCAGCAGGCAGCGCACTAGGTATAGATTATAAACGGCACTAGCAGCAGCCTGCACCGAGTGTCTATAGGCTCACCAGCCGGGCCGGGCTGCCTGGCGCTGTACAGAGACCTGGCGGCGGCCGGCCCAGTGGAGAGAGACTCTAAACAGGCACCTGCCTAGAGCTGCACAGGGAGGCGAGGCGAGGCGAGGCGCAGCAGCCGCCCCGTCCCCCCTGTGTCCCCACGTGCCGTCCCAGAACGAGCAGGTGGGTTCCGGGGCCCGGGAGGGCAGCGGCCTCCGCTGCTGTCACTGAGCATGCTCACAGCGCGCGGGCACGCTCGGCTTGGGCTTCTCCACGTCCGTCCCTGCCCGGGGCGGGGGGTCCCCGCCGCCAGTGAGCCCCTTGCCGCTGGCCGAGCTCCCGGGCCAGGCCGTGCAGCGCGCCATGAACCCGGGCGGCGGGAGGGCGCCGGGCTTCCCGGGCCCCGTGCCGTGTAAGTGCCGAGCGGGCTAGGCGCGCTCCGGGGCCCGGGCAGGCCCCGAAACCTGAGTAGCGCAAGAAGCGGGCGGGAGCCAAGCCCGGGAACGTGGCTCGGGGGAACCCGAGTGCGAGCAGCCAGGGGGCTGGGCGGCCTGCCCCGCGCCGGCGCGCAGCGAGGCTCCCCGGGCGGCCCCGCTTCGGAGTTCCCCAGGGGGCCCGGGGCCTGGGCGAGCAGCAGGTGCCGGGGCGCAGCGAGGGGTCGCTCCGCGGAGAGCGGCGGAGGCGGCCGGAGCCATCAGCCGCCCCGGTCCCGTCGCTCACCGGGGAGGGCGGACCGCAGCGGGTCCCGGGCTCCGACACCCCGCCTAGGAGAAGCCCCTTCATCCCGGCCGCAGGCGATAGGCGCTGCCCGGCGGAGATCGACTCTGGCCTGCCGCCTCCCCTCCCCAGCCCTCCTCCGGCGACGAGATCGGGGGTCAGGGAGAAAGAGGGATCCGGGGGTGAAGGGCGGGAACTGTTCTAGCCCCCCACTGAGGGGCATTGGGTGGGAGCAGGGGCGGCAGAAGTAGGGCAGAGGGATAGGTTAGAGGTGTGGGGGCAGTCAGGGCTGCCTGTTGAGGAGTAGTAACTGTAAGAAGGGGAGCTAGGAGGAGTTTGGGAGAAGGCAGATGGGACATGTCCGGGAGTTAGGGATAGGGGAGGCACTGAGGCAGGGGAAGAAGTTGAATGTTAAGCAGTCAGTGCAGGGGAGGAGGCAGGGCAGAAGGCCGTGGGAGGGAAGGACAGAGGGGAAAAGGCAGTCTTGCTGCTTGGGCTCCGCTGGGCAGCACAGGGGATGGGGAGCCAGGCAAGAGATACCCTGACACTTCACTCCATGCTGCCTCCAGGACTATCCATGTTCATTAAGAACCCGCTCCCCCCCCCCCACACACACACACTTCCCCCCGCCCCATACTTGGAGCACATTTTCTGGGAAAGCTCCCCGGGTGCATAGGGCAAGCTCCCTGGGCCTAATGCAAGGAGCAACGGTGTAGGTCCTTCGGTCCAGTGCACAATGGCATTGTGCAAGCCGCCTGGCTGTGAGAGTGTCACTGCGCAGCATGCAAAGATGCAAGTTACCAGACTGCAACTGTCGTGCAAGCCCCTGTGGCCTAGTGTGTAACATGGAAAAAGAATGTAGCCTTATCAGCAACCTACGGTTCAGCATTGCAGGCATGCAGGCTTCACGAATCACGTTTCCCAGGAACCTTAGTGTAACTTTTTTTTTAGGTTGGTGATGATCGAATGGCTTTGCACTTCAGGCTGCTCAGCACAATCAACTCCTGCTGAAGTCAGTGCCCAGAAGCTTCATATACCACTAAATATGTTTAGTTCTTCAGTGGTTGTAACACCCATGTGCTGTCATCTGTTGAATGCTATGCTAAGAAGAGGGACAGTATTTATAGAGTTCAGCATTTTGGTTTCACAGGTCCTATTATAGCTCTTCCAGTAGTAGTTGAAACGGATATGTTGCAGTTATTCAATGAGAAACTGAATGCATGATATACTAATCGAGGCCCTGATCCATATGACAATTGATAATCTTATTGGAGTCTCTCTTCGCTTTTGTGTAGGAATGTTTTGATTTCATCAGTGTAAATTATTTGATCTCCTTCCATTTTTGTAGTTCCAGGAGGCACCACTGTCCTAGTGGAGCTCACCCCAGATATTCACATTTGTGGCATTTGCAAGCAGCAGTTCAATAACCTAGATGCCTTCGTTGCTCACAAGCAAAGCGGCTGTCAGCTGATCAGTGCAAATGGAACCACTAGTACAGTCCAGTTTGTCTCAGAAGAAACTGTGCCATCAACACAGACTCAAACCACAACCAGAACAATCACTTCAGAGACTCAGACCATCACAGGTATTGCTTAGGAATTTGAAAGCAGACATCCTATAAGAAAATAGAAATGTAAATCCATGTACCCCATCACAGTAAGTTAAAATACCAGTTTGCACACAAGTATTCACATATGATTTGGTGAAGGAAGAAGAAGCAAACTGACTATTTGGTTAGCTTTGGTATAACGCTATGCACTTAATTTGACAATTAAAACTATTAATCCATTTATAATATCTTAAGCCTGATGTGACGTGCAGCCAGCACTTAATGAAAGGGAAACTAATCAGTGGCAGCATTTATGAAAAATATTCAAATGACAGGGCATTTTTAGTGGTGCCCTTGGGTAACAAACACAGGCTTAGAGTTTTTGTTGATCCTCAGTCCAGGTCCTCCTCATAAGAGAACACTGCATCTGGAACAACTGCTTCCACAATTAATTAGCTAGAAATATCGTGATACTCAGTATTCCTACCTCTGCAAAGGTTTAAATCGGGCTGAAGCATATGCAGACCTTTACTTGCATAAAGTTACATGCGTGCATGTTTTCAGGCTCAGGGCCTCATTTACTTTGAACTAATTTGAACAGACACATAAATTTTCAGAGAGATTTGCAGAAATGTTTTGGGATAAAGAATCTGATATACAAAAGCCTTAAAACGAGTGAAAAATTGGATAGTCAAGTGGACTGATTTCAGGGCTGGCTGCCAGGAATTTTTGAGTTCAAATCCCTGCCCATGATTCACTGGATTTTGGATGAATTGCTTAAATTATCTGCCTCTTATTTACTCACCTGTAAAATGAGGGCAATAATACCAACCTATTTGATATTAGGACATGGGTGAGATTTAATCAACTTAAAAGCCATTAATTAGTCCGCATTAAAATGTTTTTCTTACTATGTTTATAGTTGATAACTTAAAATTCCTGTAACTGAAAGAGATTAGATATTTAAAAAAAAAACAACTATTTTTTTCAGTTTGTTTACTTCATACTTTTGACAGCATTTTGTATAAAGCCAGTTTTGCTGTTTCCCCTGAATACTGATTTAGGGCTCTGATCCTGCTAACATTTAACAACATACATAACTGTACTCATATAAGTAACCCCCCTGCACAAACAGCAGAAGAAACTGACTTAGCCCTGAGTCCTGCAATTGGATCCACACCATCACATTCTTGTGCTTGTACAAAATCCCACGGGCTTCAGTGCAACTTTGTACTGGTGCAAAGGACTAGCCATGCATATCCAGTTTCAGGATAGGGGCCTTTGTCTTTTTTTTTTGCTTACTTGGGGCTTTCACTTGTAATAGATAGAGAAAAACATTTTATAAAAGAATAGGCAAATGTGATTGTAAAACTAGAACTAGATACGGGTGATGCTTAATGGAATTTGATACAGATTGAAGATGTTTATACTAAGAAAGTGGGCCATTTTATGTTTTTAGTTTCTGCTCCAGAGTTTGTTTTTGAGCATGGCTACCAAACATATCTGCCCAATGAGAGCCGTGAACCTCAGACTGCCACTGTTGTCGCCCCATCATCAAAAACGCGTTCCAGAAAATCCACTACTGCAGTTGTCCAAAAGAAATTGAACTGCTGCTATCCAGGTTAGGTATTGGCTATGTCTTCTTTTTTCTTTCATTTTGCAATTGGTGTGTTTAGTATAGTTATAAATATGCTAGGTTTGCCTAATTTCATGAAATTAATCTGCACAGAATCCAGAAGACAACATGATATGCTTCTTTAGGCCTGATCCTACACAATTAAAGTCAGTGGGAGTTTTGCCATTGACTTCAGTGAGAGTAGAATCAAGCCCTCAGACTCTGATCTTGCTTTAATGATGTGTGCTGGTTAGGATCAATGGGGCTCTACCTGGCTTCCAGGTGTGCTGACACACATCGCTGTAAAAGTAGGGCCTGATTTGTATCCTCCTAACTGTGTTCCCAATCCTTCAACTCATGTGAAGAATCCTGAAATTTATTTGCACTGTATCCACAGCTCTGATGAACCAAAGCGTTTGCAAGGATGGACTGGTTTTAAATATTGTCAATATTTAAATCATATTAATCGGCAAAGTTCCCATATAAATTCCTGCAAAACAGATGCTTAATTCTTTCATATAGGATTCAGTGCTGCAAGGCTTGGGAGTTAAACTTCCCTCACATGGGTAGTCTTGTTTATTTAAATAGAGTTTATAGTATTGTTTCAAATCTTTCCTTTACCTGAGAATCTTATTTCACATGCACAGTTTTAGTTTGCGCGCACACAAACTTTCAGGGCCCTATCCAGTATTCTTGACTCAGGCAAAACTCCTGAGAATGAAGGCCCAAATGTGTTAGCTAGGCACCCACTATCTCTAATCTGAGACTATATGTGAAATTAATTAGTCTCCCTGTGTCCCCTGTGTACTGTAGAGTGCATCTCAAAACCCAGGCAGAGATTCCACACAATTTGTTTTAGAGATTACCACGAGAAATTCCAGAATGAGTTAATGCAGAGAATGAATTATCTTCTAGGGAAGCACTAGAAGACTAAAGTTTATAGGTAAGTATAGCTACTTACTTATTGTAAGTAAGTATATGCAAACAAGATGTGGACTTCATTTTCCGGCAGTGTTGACTTCCTTCTCTTTATTTGTATACACACATACACACACAGAGCGTTGATAAATTTGACACAGAAATGTTACAGATATATGCCGAGAAAGGCAACATCCCGAATCTGTCAAAGTACATGTCCCCCGTCCCGTTGTCTTGTTTGTTTTTCTTAAATTTAAAAATCTAATTTTTTGTTTGTGGTATCTAATTTATTTTCAGGTTGCCAATTCAAGACATCATATGGTATGAAAGACGTGGAACGTCATTTAAGAACACACACAGGTAAAATCTAAAACCATCACCTTCTATTTTTCCTTCTTGTTATTGTCAATAGATGTTTTCCCACAAAATAAGCGTCGAGTTTTAGGTGGTACAACCTACATGTTCAAGAGGCACAATCCCTCTCCTAGCTTCTTGGAATGCAAGAACTGTCTCTTTCACATGCCAAGTCCCACATTATGGTACAAACTACTTTAGTATAGGCCAGTTTGTAACTTAGTCATCTGGCCCTCAGATTTCAGAACATCAAAAATGATGTATGCTTCACTCATCACTGACACACAGGAACCTACGTGGCATGAATGGGAAGCTACTTTTTCAGTGCATCACCGTATTGTACTATAGATTAGGACAAGAAGTTAAAAAAATTTTAGTTTGACACAATAATTTAAAAAAAAATGTAAATCATTTTCAAATGAACTTTCAAAAACTAGCATAAGGGGACAGTTTTTCAAAGGGTCTTCTGAATGTGCTTGATTCCTTACCATCTTTTCTGTGCTTATTAGGAAGAGTGGTTAATGTGGAGGTGTTTAAAGGCATAAACATTGGAGGTGAAGTTAAGGAGGCCTTTGGAAAATTCAGGCTATGGCGATTTGAAAATTCTATATAGTTTCTTTGTGTTTTGTTTAGTTCCAAGATTGTGTCATTACAAAAGTTCTTATTTAGATGCTTTTTTGTTGGTTTTCAGGAGATAAGCCCCATAAATGTGAGGTGTGTAGCAAGTGCTTCAGTCGCAAAGATAAGCTGAAGATGCACATGCGTTCCCATACTGGGGTGAAACCTTACAAGTGTAAACACTGTGACTATGCAGCTGCCGACAACAGCAGTCTCAACAAGCACCAGCGCATCCACTCAAATGAGCGTCCTTTTAAATGCCAGATCTGTCCTTATGCGAGCCGCAACTCTAGCCAGCTTACTGTCCATCTCAGATCCCATACTGGTAAGTCTAGACCAGAATTTCAGTCTGTAAGACTTCAAAACGCCTTGGGCCATATTTGAGGTATTTTGATGCTAAAGATATAGATAGGTGCCCAGTGGGATTTTCAGAAGTGCCGAGGTGTCTAACTCCCAATCTGGAGTCTATTATAGAAAAGTTGCAACAGTTTAACTAAATTGATTGCGATATTGAACTAGTTAAACCAGTGCAATCTCCAAATGTAGACACCCTTGAACTATTTTAATTTCTGCCTAATTCATCTTAGTTTACATCTGCAAATTACTAAATTCAGCTAAACTTTCATTGCTGGTGGGGTCCCCTCCAGGTCAAGGCTGAGGCATGTTAGCAGGACAATATGAGGAAACTGGCCTTGCTGCTGCCCATGCTATACTTGTGGATAGATGATTTCAGTCTCCAGAGCTGTCAGCCCACACACCTTTTGCAAACACTAAATCCATAACTTCTTATAGTTAAATTATTTTCCTAAATTCTCTTTTAATCAGATTTTCTCTTGTAGCTTGTAAAGATACAGAAGTTTTGTGTGACTGTACAGTTATCTCTGACATACAATGTTTTTCGCTTATTCTGTGGTATTAGATTGGTTTCCATGTTGTCCTTTACAGATTAATTCTGTGAATGTTAGCTGTAAAGTGATTACTATTCAGGGTTTACCATATTAGCTTTGAACCTGCTCTAGGTTCTGATTCAGAATTGAAGTACTACACTGTACATTAGTTCAGATGTAGGCAGTGTGGCATTTATTTCCAGCAGATAAAAAAAATAAATCACATGTGAAATGTGGAGGAGCAGAGGGTCAAAGCAATCTGTCCTTAGCAGAAGAGTCTTTTATGCTTCACAAATCTGCTGTGGTGCCACAGGCAGGACAACTAGGGAGCTGTTTTACAAGGTTCACCTGTTTCTGCTGCTACATAACAGGATGTGATGGCCAGTAGGAATTGTACATGGGTGAGTCAGATACAATCCAGAGAACACCTGATGTAGATTTACCTCCTCTAACGCAAGTGTGCACAGATTACACACAGGTATATATATGTAAACTGTAGCAGTTGTGCCCCTGGAAGGATTAATCCACGGGAGAAGGAAAACAGTAGTTTTGCTTTATTCTTCTCCGCTTTTCCACCAGAGTAAGGTAGCTTTTCACTGCCACCTGTGAAGACTGATGAATTGGCACTTACATACTTTCTGCCACTGGGAGGCCAAGTGGCCCTGATTCCGAAGGATTCAGCCAGTGAAGAACAAGGAGTGAATAAGCCCTTTGTGATATTTAGCAGGTAAATAGGGTGACATGGTCATGAGAACGCAGTCTTGCTTTGCCAGTTTAAAAGCACGCACAGCCTTTGTGTCAAGTTGTCCTTTCAGGGCCACATGCTCCCTCTCCAAATAAATAATTTGACTTCTTATACTAGAACTTGTGGAATTAAAATGGTCTCTTCCCTGCTGTTCCAGGATGGATGAGGGAAAGAGGCATGTGCCAGGAGCAGATTCTCTAGGGTCTGCTGAGAAGTCAGCATAGTCCCAATTTATCTACATAGAAAAGTTATCCTTTCACTTTAGGTTTCATGACTCTTCACTTCATTAGCAGCACAGCTCCCTTTGAAACCATGCTGCATCTGCCTTTGCCCTTCCAGGCTTGAATCTAAGATGAATTGCAAACAGAGGGGAGTTCTTCCAGTAAGTTTTGTATGAATTACCTCTGAGAACACCTCATTCTGTAGTGGGGTCAGATTTCATCCCTACCTCCTATCTATCTAGGAATGCCCACTCTTGCAGAAGTCCTGTGGTGGCTAGGAGGCAAGAGGGAATGTGTTGAAGTGGGAGCTGTGTTCCTGTTTCTACAGATTTGAGGTCTTTTCTGACCCTAACCCTGTTCTGTTTCTACTTCCCTTCATTGCTCAGTATGTGATGTCAGGTCTTTAGAGCAAGAAACTAAACTCTATCTTTCCCAAGTAAATCTTTTTAGATATGAAGAACTTGTGTCATTCGTTGCATATAAATACAAAGCTTTAAAAAATTATTACATCCCTATTGTTCACTAAGAAATTAAGTGGAGTGGATTAGTTTAAAAGAAAAATTCAGACATGTATCCAGGATGCAGGTCCTAATGGTACTGAATCAACCATTCTCTGTACTACCAGAAATCTGTTAGAAATTCATAGAGGTAAATGTCTTCGTGACCTACAGTAGAGCCTCAGGGCATGGCTGTACTTGCAGTTGTAGAGCGCTGGGAGTTAAACCAGCCTTCAGAGACTGCAGCAGGGAAAACGCTGCTGAGTGTTTACACACTCAGCTGGAAGCGCACTGGCGTAGACACATTAGCAGCTCTTGCAACGCCACAAAGAGCAGTGCATTGTGGTAGCTATCCCAGCATGCAAGTGGCTGCAATGTACTTTTCAAATGTGGGGGGTGGGGTGGAATGTGACAGGGAGTATGTTGAGTGTATGTGGAGGGAGAGAGTGGGTTTTTGGGGGGGCTGAGAGTGTGTCAGCATGCTGTCTTGTAAGTTCAGACAGCAGCAGACCTCTTCCCCCCCCCCACCTCTCTCTCTCACTCAAAGCAAGCAGCAGCCAGCTGTCAGAAACGGAGCTTTGAAAGGGCATATCCGCATTCCTACAGCATTCCTACAGTGAGTTCGAAACAATGACAAGAGTGGCCACGTAACTTAAGGGGATTATGGGATGTTTCCAGCGCTCAATCAGAGCGCAGTAATGCAACATCTCATTCACACTGGCGCCGTGGCGCTCTTGCGGGGGCGCAGCAAACGTTATTCTACTCGCCAAGGTGGAGTACCAGCAGCGCTGTAGCCACGAAGTCAGAGCGCTCGGTGTGCCTTGCCAGTGTGAATGGGTAGTGAGCTAGTGCGCCCGGGGCTCCTTTATTGCGCTGTAACTCGCAAGTGTAGCCAAGCCCTCAGAGTTACGAACATCTCAGGAATGAAGGTTATTCATAACTCTGAAATGTTCGTAACTGAACAAAACCTTTTATGGTTCTTTCAAAAGTTTACAACTGAAAATTGACTTAATACAGTTTTGAAACTTTACTATGCAGAAGAAAAATGCAGCTTTCCCTTTATTTTTTTAGAAGTTTACATTTAACACTACTGTACTGTATTTGCTTTATTATTATTTATTTTTTCTCTGCTGCTGCCTGATTGTATACTCCCGGTTCCAAATGAAGTGTGTGGTTGACTGGCCAGTTCGTAACTCTGAGGTTCTACTGTATATAATTTGGAGTCAGATTTTATACACCCTTGCTAATTTGATTAATCCTTTCATTCTCTTAATTTCAGTGGAACAATTCACATGAGTAATAGTTTTCAGGATCAGGGCCCTGACTTTCTTTTTTACCTCTGCCAGTGTCAAATTGTGCAAGGCCAGTAGTGTAAATATGTATAATAGATCAATCTGCAATTTAGAAAACATATGTATTGCAGAATTTGAGTACAAAAGTGAGTAACACTGTCAGTCCAATATATGAAAATTGAGCTATTGAAATATGTACTATGCCTTCATCAGTAAACTTGGTAAAAATTCAATAGTGGAATCTTACAATTCAACTAGAAGAGTATGCAATTGTGACTGTAAAATAAATAAGCTACACTGGTTGCTAGTGTATCTTCGTTAATAAAAATCTTTATCACAAACATAATACGCTATATATCTCAATTATTAAACAGATGTGAGATTTGCACAGTATGCCACAACTTGATTTGAAAAATAAGCAGCTAAATCAATGACATATGTAGCTGGATAAACAAATTATGCAAAATTATACAGATATCACAAAGATCTATAAAATATTAACATGTAAAATAAATTAGCCATATGCAGCTTGATTATTAATGAACAAAGCATTGACTGAACTTAGTACATTCCTGCATTTTGTTTGTCTTACATAGCACCCTATAGTTCTTTCACTTTTCTCCTTCCATGGCGTGACAGAGTAATACCAAAATGATGTCTTACTGTTCAAGTGGATCAGAGAAGAACTGTTAAGAATGAATAGTATTGTTTTGCTAATGCTAGTTACTACAGTCAGCTTCTTTTGTTTTTTAAATCATCATATTCTGAATGGAGTCATTGTCTTATAAGTCCAAGCCCTGGATTTGATCCAGTGATTATGAATTAAATATATGTGGTTATTTTGGCGGCACATATTGTGACAACCCTACGAACGCAAGGAAATGCAAAGAACAGAGGTTTAGGCCCTGAAGATGCAAATGCTTATACACATAACTAACTTTCCCCATGTGAGTAGTTCCCTTGAAGTGATTATTCATGAGGTTAAAGTTGAGCAAATACAAAAACATTTGCAAGATCTCGCATTTGAATCCTTTGACACAGATTTTCAGCTGCAGCTATTTCTAGTCTTCGTGTGTGTCCCCATAAAAAATTGTGCATGTACATGTACTGTGCAGGCACACACTCCTACGTGCATCCTAATTAACTTTTACTGTAGCTTGTGGAAAGTTGGTTGGTCACATAATGCAGAATCCTCCATTTCCAACTGTTGAATTGCAAGACAAAACTATATACTAAATAGTTCCCTAATGTTACATTTCTATATAAGTAAACTCATATGAATCCATACATCATTATTTATCTTTTGCATGTTTCACTCTTTTAATTTTTCTTTTCCAATTATGGTGCCTCACTACAATACAATTAAATTTTTCCCCAATACAAACTGTAGGAATATCCTGTAAATCTGGAGTAACCAGTGTATTTTCTGTGCATCCAAGTATATGCTACTAAGTGTTGTCCTTCCCTATCACCTTCCTTCTTTGCTTTTTCAACATTTGCTTCAAAAACTGAAAATCTAGCTGAACACTGCACCTTTAGTTACCAGATTCTACAAATATAAGAAATTTGAGCCAAATATTCTAGGGCAAATGTAGCATAGAAGAATAGGAACAGACGTGTAAATTATTTTGGAGGATGATTTTTAGTTTGGGTCTTCAGTGGTAAATATTTTATTATCAAAATATTTTAAAAAGATGATTAGCTAGTAATTTAATTCCACATAGTTTGGAACTGATTTAATACTCCATCATACTTAAGTTCTCAGCATGACTACAGTTATATGTATATGCTAACGTGTATATTTAGGAAAGGTTTATAATGCATCAAAATCTAGCAGAGACGCAACTTCTTCGGTTTTTAATGTTTATCTCAATTAGCTAAAAGCATTAGTTGAGATGCTCAATCTTATTAATGAGGGAGGATTGAGAATCTTCAGTAGTTTGTTTTGGAACAGTGTTCCACCATTCATACCCCTAAAATGAACTAGAAGTGGAGAACATCTGGAATACAAATACCAAGGAACTGCAGGGTCCTGCAAGCATGCCCAAATACTCTCTCTATCCAAAAGCACTCTGAGCCAGGAGTGGCTACTGTGTTTCCCACACAAAAGTGTGTCTGATCAGCTTCAGGTGAAACAAGAGAATGCAACATTTGAATTTCACCTTACTAAAGAATTTAGTGCATTGTGGAAATATGTTGGGAAATTTTAACTGGAACAAATTGGGTTCATGTACCAGTTTAAGTTTATGCAGTTAATTGAAGCTTTCAGTCTGTCCAGGAAGTCCTGTAGATTCGTGGCTTGACTCCTCTAATTTAAATGCGTGTTTTGTTGACAGGAGATGCTCCGTTTCAGTGTCGGATGTGTAGTGCTAAATTTAAAATCAACTCGGACTTGAAGAGGCACATGCGTGTGCACTCTGGAGAGAAGCCTTACAAGTGTGAGTTCTGTGACGTCCGCTGTGCCATGAAAGGGAACCTGAAATCGCACATCCGCATCAAACACAGCATGGAGAACACACTCAAGTGTCCAGAGTGCGAGTTCCAGTGCGGAAACAAAACAACCCTTCGGCATCACTTAAGAACCCATCAGCCTGAGCAGCCAGTGAAGTGCTCAAAATGCAACTACTCTTGCTCTAACAAGGCAGCTCTCAAGGTGCACGAGAGAATTCACTGCGAGGATCGCCCTTTCAAATGTGACTTCTGCAGCTTTGATACCAAGCAGCGGAGCAATCTGACCACGCACGTGAAGAAAGCCCATGGAGACAAAGTCAAGATTAAAAAGCAAACTACTGAGAAGAAAGAGGGAGATAAGTCAAAGCAGGGCAGCTCCAGGCAAGTAGCCAAATTGGATGCCAAGAAAGCATTTAAATGTGGCCTGTGTGAGGCTTCCTTTGTCCGAGAAGATTCTCTTAGGAGCCATAAGAAGCAGCACAGAGAGTATAATGGGACCAAAAGTACTGAATTGGCTGTTTTGCAGTTGCACATGGACCCCAGTAGACAGACCAGTGCCCCAATTACTGTAAGTCACCTTCAAGTTCCAATTCAAGCCACTCAGGTTTCTCCTTACAGTGAAGAAAGGGTCAAGATCGTTGCTGGCCATCAAGTGCCTCAAGCTAATGGAACAGTTCAGGCTGCTTCAGTGAATGTTATGCCTCCCACATTAGTTAGCCAGAATCAGGAAGACCTATCTGCAAGTAGCCAGTTGCAAATACTGCGACAAGTCAGTCTGCTGGCACCGCCGCATCCCCCTGTTTCTCAAAGCGAAGCTGTGTCAGTGGGGCAGCCAGCAGTTCTTCTCACTGCCCACGACCAAAGTGACAGCAGTACTCTCCACCAGACTTTGATTCCTGCTACTTCAGTCAGTAGTCACAGGGCTTCAGCAAGCCAGACTTTCATCAATGATTCTGGAATCAGCTGCTCTGACTTGGAAGGGCTCAATGCTTTGATTCAAGAAGGGGCAACAGACGTGGCTGTGGTTAGTGATGGAGGTCAGAGTATCTCTGTGTCAACTTCAGCTCCCCCTCCTCCCATCTTTTCCTCATCCTCTCACACACAAGCACCTAAGCAGACCTACTCCATCATTCAAAGTGGAGTCCATACAGCTTCGCTGTGTCCTGCAGACTCCATACCGGATTAGTTAAAAAATTAGCGCAAATTCCGCCCTGGATTGCCTTGTGACGCCTTGAAGTCAGTGGGATTTTCATGACAGTGAAGTGAGGACCAGATTTTCAGGTGTCCTGAGATTGGCCTCTAACATTCCATTTGCACCACTTTGCACATATAGTCATATGTTGCATTCTCACATGCACATGCAGTGACTTGCACCTGCACACAAGGCTGTGCACAATTACATGCATTGGAAACTAGAGGCTACAGTCTTTGAAAAATGTGATCCTGAATATCAAAGCAACTGTTTAAAATTTCACGTTTCAAAAAAACTTCCCAAAGCAGGATTTACTTTGCGCAGCAAATGTCTTATTTAAACAAAATAGCTTTTTTTTTTTTTTTTTAAATCAAATGCAAAGAACATCTCGCCTTAAGATACCATCATGACAAATTCCTATCCCCTGTGAAAAATCTGAGGGCAGGTCTACACTATGGGGGAAAGTCAACCTAAGCTACGCAATTTGAGTTACGTTAGTAGCATAACTCAAGTCAACATAGCTTAGATCTACTTACCGCAGGGTCCATACTATGCTATGTCAATGGAAGACGCTCTCCCGTCGACTCCTCCTAGTCTTCTCCATCCGGTGGAATACTGGAGTCAACATGAGAGCGATCTGTAGTCTATTTAGCGGGTCTTCACGAGACCCACTAAATCAACCCCTGGTGTATCGATCGCCGCAGCGTCGATCCACCGGTAAGTGGAGACAAGCCCTGAGTAAGGTGGCTTTGTGCAACGAACCAAAACAGTTATTCAGAGACCCATTAAAACCTAGCCAGCCCAAACCTCCTCTTGCAGGTTACTGTAGGACCTACCCTGTAGCTGTGCTCTACTGCATATAAGCCCTGATCAGGCAAAGTATTTAAACATATGAGTAGCCCCATTGTTTTAAGTGGAACTTTTCTCATGCTTAAAATTGAATATATGCTTAGGTGGTTTGTTGGATTGGGTCTGTAATGGGAGCACTCTCTGTGGTTAATCTGTCTGTTGCTAACATAGTACAACAGTGGTTCTACTTTTTGGACTTTGTACATGGTACCTATAATTTCCCCAAAACAAACATCTGTTCATTTTTTTCATTACTTGTTAGACCATTCAAACTGCTGGACATAATTCTAATAGAATTTCATGCTATCTAGGTGCTACTATTTAGATAAAAAATTAACAGTATATTAAACAACATTAAGAATTAAGGCCCCAGTCCTTCAAACACTTACACATTTGCTTAACTTCACTTGAATAGCCCCACTGAAGTGTTTTCAGGATTGGGGTCTGATTCAGAACCAGACTTATCAGGATGAATTGGAGCCAGATTTTCAAAAGTGCTCCGCACACAGCAGCTCCTAATGTGACAGTTATCACCAGATTTTTTCAAAGTGCTCAGAGCCCTTCTGGCTGAGTTTTTTGGGAAAAAAAATCTGGGCATTGATTTCAGTGCATAAATGGGAGCTGAGATCTTTTCAATATCTGGCCCCTAGAAGCTAAATGGAGCATTGACAGAGAGCCTGAGGTCTGATCTGGTGTCCATTGAAGTTGATGGAAAGAACTCCATTGACTTCTGTAGGAATTGGATCAGACCCTTGGCAGGCTGTTTAGCTAACAGGCTGTAATGCTCTCTGTATTCCCAGAACTGTGTGCATATCATAGTGGCATCACAACATGTACACTCAAAAAGGCGAAAGACGAACCATAAACCCCTTAAAGGTATACTAAAAATTGTATCTCTGATAGTTGTGCTAACTTGTCATGAGCCCATCAGCTGGTCCTGGCTGATTATCATTCCCCAAGGAATGCCCTGCACCACAAAAATGATTTTGGGATTCTGTCTAGAGATTTGTGGCAATTGCTAATTACATGAAAAGTGTATTGAACTCAATAGGGGTTGGGGGGCACTTAGCACCTTGCTTTAGACACTCATGCAGAATCAGGCCCCAAAGTACTTCTCTTAAAATAATAGAATGCTGTCTGTGTGTTGGTGATACTTTGTGTCATAACAGATCTTTTATGCAAATCATGTATACAGCACAATGCTTTGTATCAGAAGGGTCCTTTAAAAAAAAAAAAATACAATATATTTTTCCAAATACAGTGCTGCAATTTTATGTCATTTGTTTTGGTGCTGCATTATCATTTGTTTTTAATTGTGTGATTGAAAAGAAATGTATTTTGCATTTCCATTTCTGTTCTTTATGTGTAAGAATGCAGCTTAAAGAGAGGAAAAAGAAAACCTGTTGCAGTACAAAACCTACTCAAGATTCCGTTTTGGGGATCAAAAAGCTAATTAATTAAAAAAAATATAACTACATTAATATTAGTACAGAACAAGATAGAGGTGGCTATTTGTGTGCTTAACATCATCATGCAACGAATGTATATTTATATAAAGAATAAATATGTACATGGTAGTATTTGGCTTCAGTCATAAAAAAATCAGTGGATCTGATTAACAGTTTTGTTAGGTTTTTTAGAGAGAGGAGAGAATGTTTCTCCATGGGTATGAAAACATGTTTTGATAGGATACATAAGAAGAGCCATATTTGAAATTGGTTTTATAATATCTTTTTAAAAAAATCCATTTGCACATGCATTTTTTCTAGCCATACTCATGTTTGCGTTCACAAATCTGAGTCATTGTATCCTTGAAAATGATATGGGAAAATGCAAACACAAATTACAGGTACAGTTTTAGAACCCTTCACTTTTGTTGACACAGGAGTTGATTAGATATGTTCTGTACACTTGAATCCACCAGCAATGCCAACTTATTCCATGAAAGCCACTCAATCTAGTTTTTCTGAGGTTTGTTTTGTTTAGGCCATAAAATCATGTTCCTTTTAAGAAAGCAGTTCAGACTAATAATCTTGATTCCTGAATCCTGGCTTTGGTTTGATTAGAACCAGTTAGCAATATATACCCTCCAACATTCTGGATGGGAGAAAAGGCTGTTGTTTAGTTATAAAATAAATGTTGAGAATGTTAAACAGGGAACTAATTTATTAGTAAGGAAGATGGCTTCTTAGCTCCCATGCTGCACTGCAGTTTGAAGGAGAAATTTGTGGATATCTATATTAAAAAGATTATCAGCACTCCATATTCTAGTATAGTGGTTCTTGTTCTCAGCCTTCCATATGATGATTCCATTTGCAGCTGATTCTCTTCATAGCCGTCAGAGTCATCTGTGCCAGTTCCTAAAGTGCTATGGGTAGAGGTATGCTGATTTATGGCGAGCTCACATCTGAGGAGGACTAGTTGCAAGTCATTGAGCAAACCCACTGTAATGTAAGATCAGAAATGGAATGGGAAAGGAGGTTGCTGTACCCAAAGCTAAGGAGAGGGCAAGTATAGTCTGAGCAATTAATTGGGAGCCTGGAAATTTTGAGTTCTAATCCTGACACACTCGGGTTCCCCAACTGTAGAATGGACATAATACTTACCTCTCAAGCATGTTGAAAACTTAATGAGTTTGTAAAGCACTTTGAAGATGAAATAGCACTTAGTGGTCACTAAGTTTTTATTATTTGTGGTCACTGATCTTCAGGTTGTGAACTATTGCTTTAGCTGATAGCATAATGTTTTACCTATCTTTGAATTAAAGTGCACAGTAAAATATATGATAATGTAGTAAATCAAGACACGCTGGGACGTCTACTGCTTTCGAGCAGTATCGCATGTGACATTATTGTGGGGCAAGCTGGGGTGCTGTAGATCGGGGTTCTCTAACTGGGGGTCGGGATCCCTCAGGGGGTCGCCAGGTTATTACATGGGGGGTCGCGAGCTGTCAGCCTCCACCCCAGCATTTATAATGGTGTTAAATATATAAAAAATGTTTTTAATTTATAAGGGGGGGGGTCTCACTCAGAGGCTTGCTGTGTGAAAGAGGTCCCCAGTACAAAAGTTTGAGAACCACTGCTGTAGATTCACACCCTGGCTTGGCGAACAGTCAGTTATCAGGTAGACAAACCCTTCGTGTTCTCTGTTCCTCCCAGTCAAACCATCTATAGATGCTTCCGGGTATGTAGTCAGTGTTCACATTCTAATTTGTGAGATTGAGACTAGGGAAATGGTATGTAGTTGGAATATAGTTACAGTGGGCAGGCTGTAGTGAAGAGCAAGCAATAGCCAAAAGAAGACATTAAACAAAACAAGCAGACATTTTAAATCCTTTAACAGCAAACAACATTTCTCTCCTCTCAAGACAAAATTTCATTGAGCTTCACAAGCCCTAATTCAGTAAGGGAGGGTATTCGGTTTGATCCTTCATCAATGGAATGATATGGCAAAGCCCTTATTGACTTCTGTGTTAAAGGAGCCAGCCCCTTTGTAGTATGCAATGACAGGCAACTGGAGAACAACATTGAAAGCAAACCCAATAAACCAAGCCCCAAAGGCTTATGCCCAGTTTAGGCAAATATATTTTTTTCAAAATAAAGGGGAGAAAAAAGACAAAAGAACAAAAAAAGTAAAGGAAGGGAGAGGAAAGGAGAATGACATCTTGGTTTCCATCTGCTAGGGAATAATCAAAGGTTTCTAAAAAGTTAGACCCAATCTTTTCAAATTTGTCAGAGGTCTCTCTTCTCCAAAAGGTTACTTGCTATTTAGCTGCCAGGTCAGCCAACTTGCTATGCCAAGCTTCTGTTCCTGGAAGCAGTCTGTTCTTCCACCTAAGCAACATGAGTCATTTGGCTACAAGCACTGTTTTAGAGAACCAAACTTTCTATGAGTTGGAGAGGTTAAGATGATGGGAGGTATCTGTTATATTAATCCTACCTACTTCTAGCCAAAAGTATTATTGCATGGGATAGTCCCAAAACATGTGAGCCAGTGTGGCTCTGGGAGACCTACATCTCCAGCAGCAGTCTGTTTTGGCAAGGTCGCTGCACTGTAATCTATGTGGGGGTACCAGTGTCAACGAAAACAGCAGAAGATCATTGTTTATCCTGACGACATTCTTGTGTCTAAATCTGAAAATGCTGCTCCTAATCTGTATAAATAATGCATTTGGACACCTCTTGGAATATAAAATCAACTGGGAAAAGTCAAATTCTGAGCGTAAGCAAACTTGCTCATAGGGGAATCTATGATAATTGCAATTTTAGGTGGCAACCCAAATATATGAAATATTTAGGAATCTTCAGCCCCAATGAGCTGGAGAATCTGTTCAAAATTAATCTAGAGCCCATTTTAGTTCATTGAGATATTTGGGCAGAGGGAGAATCCTTACTCTGAGCCTTCGGGCCAAAATTTATATTATCAAAATGAATATGCTTCCCAAAATGTATACCCTATGAGTTCTCCCAGTTACTATTCCTCCATTTTATTTTAGGAAAATTAACAATTTTTTAAAAATACTTCTCTGTCGGTGGGTAGGAGGCCAAGACTGGCTTTATTTGACTATAACAGGGTTCAAAAAAGAACTAAAGTTCATGGAGGATAGGTCCATCAGTGGCTATTAGCCAGGGTAGACAAGGATGGTTCCTAGCCTGTTTGCCAGAAGCTGAGAATGGGTGACAGGGGATAGATTACTTGATGATGTACTGTTCATTCCTTGTGGGGCACCTGGCATTGGCCACTGTCGGAAGACAGGATACCAGGCTAGATGGACCTTTGGTCTGACCCAGTAGGGCCATTCTTATGTTCTTATGTAAATTAAAATTCCCAATCACAGCTGCAGGCGTCCATTTCCCCAACTTGCAGCATTATCATGCAGACTTTATCATCAGCTAGACAGCCTCTGGCTCCAGAGAATAATAGTGCTGCCTGGCTGCTAGTGGAACAAGAGCTGGGCCATCCCCTCCAGTTGGCAGGAATGCTGAGTTCAGTTTATTACGGTTTTGATTGTAGAATGTCCTCTATAGCATTGGCTACCAGAGAATCATGGGCTAGTTTGGCTAGAAAATTTAAATTCCATCCCATCTCACATGTTGATGCTGTACTTCGAGGCAACCATTTGTTGAAAATTGACAAGAAACCATTAATGTGGAAAGTAGAAGGATAAGAGGATAATTTGGTTTGTTTATTAGTTTTTCCAATATAAATGCACAAACCTTTAGCTGCTGGAAAGCAAGATTTGGTAGTTTTCATATCTCTGTTTGCAGCAAATTACTGTATATTGGATTTCAGATTGTTTTTAAAGTGATGATGAAATATTTTATATCATCTATAGGTGGTGCCAGAGATTCAAGTAACTGGCTAAGCTCAAATTTTATCTGAAGTACATATATTTCCTGTGAAACAGAAACTTAATGATTTTCTGTCATCAACTCTTTGCTAGTTATAAATGAAAAAACATCTCTATGCCTACTTCCATAAGAAGTTGCAGGACACTTAACAGTAAAAATTATTAAAATTGTCAGCATTTTAAGAGCAATTAAAAGAACAAACTATGCCAATCGGTAAAGATCTGTGTTGTCCCCCTCAAAGCAGATTTCTAGATAGAACCAATTTAATGTAAGTGAACAGAAAATTAATTTTAAAAACTCCCTTTCTGTTTAGTTTTAATCTCTAAACAGTTTGCAGCTGTAGCGGAGCAGCTGAGTAAGTAGCATAAAATAAGCAAATTCAGCACAAGTGTTATTGGTCAAAATTGTCTGAATTTACATTGGTGGAGCTCCTTTGTATGTGCACTATTGCATCAGAGTTCCCAGGAGCCTTATATTAACTCCAGTGTCATCATTAGACAGTTCTGTTATCTGCATTTTACTTTCTCAAAACAGAGTTGTTTACCTTTTAAAGTAGGAAACCAGTAGATTGATGTTGTATTATGAAGGCTAACCCTTTATGCTGGTCCTATGTATAGTTCTAAGATAAACAGGAAAGATAAAAAGGTGAGAATGAATAGACAATGGCATAGTATTGCTGTCTTCAACAGTTGAGCTGTTTGCATTACACTTGAGGAAATAATCTATAGAGTTAGGTTTTTCTCCCTCCATACTACAAAAATAGGGTACCTGAAATAGGATTGATTTTTTTTTTTCTTCCACGGAATACTAACACAAACATGCAGTGCTGACCACTGTGTATTAGAGCCAGTTGAGCACATAGCTTTAATATCTGATATTTGTTTAGTATGTTCATGCTGCTATCAACTGAATTATTGTTCCCTTGTTTCAGAGTGGTAGCCATGTTAGTCTGTATCAGCAAAAACAACAAGGAGTCCTTGTGGCACCTTAGAGACTAACACATTTATTTAGGCATAAGCTTTCGTGGGTGAGAACCCACTTCATCAGATGCATGAAGTGGAAACTACGGGAGCAGGTATAAATACATGAAAGGATGGGAGTTTCCTTACCAAGTGTGAGGTCAGTCTAACTAGACTACCCACCTGGTGAAGTGAAGAAACAGATTGACAGCGCCGGAAGGGTACCCAGAAGTCACCTACTATAAAACAGGCCCAACAAAGATAGTAACAGAACGCCACTAGCCGTCACCTACAGCCCCCAACTAGAACCTCTCCAGCGCATCATCAAGGATCTACAACGTATCCTGAAGGATGATCCCTCACTCTCACAGACCTTGGGAGACAGGCCAGTCCTTGCTTACAGACAGCCCCCAACCTGAAGTAAATACCAGCAACTACACACCACACAACAAAAACACCAACCAAGGAACCAAACCCTGGTGCCAGCTCAGTCCACATATCTATTCAAGGGACACCATCATAGGACCTAATCACATTAGCCACACCATCAGGGGTTCATTCACCTGCACATCTACCAATGTGATATATGCCATCATGTGCCAGCAATGCCCCTTTGCCAGGTACATTGGCCAAACCAGATAGTCTCTACGCAAAAGAGTAAATGGACACAAATCTGACATCAGGAATCATAACATTCAAAAACCAGTAGGAGAACACTTCAGTCTCTCTGGTCACTCAATAACAGACCTAAAAGTGGCAATTCTTCACCAAAAAAAATTCAAAAACAGACTCCAACGTGAAACTGCAGAACTGGAATTAATTTGCAAACTGGACACCATCAGATTAGGCCTGAATAAAGACTGGGAGTGGTTGGGCCATTACAAAACCTAAACCTATTTTCCCCAATACTAATTTCCCCCTGCTGTTACTCACACCTTCTTGTCAACTGTCTGAAATTGACCACTCCCATTACCACTTCAAAAGTTATCTTTCCTCCCTTAGTATCCTGCTGTTAAGTGAATTGTCTCGTTAGACTGACCTCACGCTTGGTAAGGCAACTCCCATCCTTCCGTGTATTTTCCACTTCATGCATCTGATGAAGTGGGTTCTAGACCATGAAAGCTTATGCCCAAATAAATTTGTTAGTCTCTAAGGCGCCACAAGGACTCCTCTTTGTTCCCTTGTTAGTTCATAACAAGTGTCTCTCTCTTATGGAGCTCATTTGTTTTGCTTGAGTGCCATGGAATTCAGAGCTCCTCCTGGAATTCCGCCACAATCATTAAGATCTTAAGCAATTTGTCTTTCCCAGTGAAAATAATATGTGCACATACATAGTGTCTGTCACCTGAGGATTTGAAATATGAGGATCCTCAAAGTTTGACTGCAGATATTTACATAAGCCTCACAACTTCCCTGTGGTAAGTATTTACAGCTATTTTACAGTTAGGTAAACTAAGGCATAGAGTTTGTGATCTGGCCAAAATGTCACATTATCAGTTAGTGGCAGAGTCCAGAACAGAATTCAGGAGTCCTGGTTACTACAGAGAAGCACCTTCCACTCTACACAAAATAGATCATGCTTAGTTTCCACTGCAGTACATTCTGCTCCCCTTCAGAGGAACATATCAAATATAAGGTCAATTTTTCAAAAATGCTTAAACAGTGTATGAGACTAACTTCCATTGACTTTCTTTGGGACTTAGGAGCATAAGTCACAGGCATTTATGAACATTTTACCCACTGAGCCCAAAGCTTACAGTTCTGACTTTTTAAAAATGGTGTTTTCATCCTGGACTATTTTCAGTAATAATAACAATAACTTACTAGCTATTAGCAACAACACTAAGAAATCATTGATCCTTAGTACACATATTTCAAATAAAATACTTTTCCCATACTTAAAGCTTGTGGTTACTATGTTACACTGGTCATAAAAATAGGCCTTAGTTCCACAGAGGATGAACTGTCATTTGTAAGAGCTACTATATTATTAGTCTTAATGTTTTATGTATTTTTTTCCTGTGTGTTCTTGTAATGTAACAGATGAAAGCAAACAAAACAAAAGGCATCAGAAGTTCAGAGGGAAATGTCTGTAACATGTTTCATTTTGTGTCAGTATTGCAGTTATCTATGTGATCTCAAGTGTCATGTGCTGCAATATCTATGGGAGCACAGTTGGGTGGATTATGGACTTAGTTTCAGGGCCATATGCTGTTTTCTTCAATCAGTGATACTACTCTCCCTGTCCCTGGGGGACTTAGTGTGTGACTTATACCAATACAGTTTACCTGTGCATAAAACCACCGTAAACACTAGTGCACATTGAAGCTTGATTTATCTACTGTGCCAGAGGTTGGCACTGGTGCACCTACACCAGTGGTCACTTACCAGTAGCTGAAATCAGAGCAAATCCCCACTGTAGATGAAACCTTAAGATGATGAGTATGATTTTGCCCAAAGTTAAGTCATGGCTGGTCTAGGCTTGGAAATCTGAGGTGAAATCCTAGCCCCAGTTGAAGTCAATGGGACTTTGACCCATGTGCTATTAGGTATTATTCACTGAGAGTGGAAGTATCACATTTTGGCCTTAATTCGACATACCGTCTCAGTGACTCTGGCAGAACCAATAGTAGTGTAAGGTACCATTCAGTGTGAATAAGAATATAACACTCTGAGCCTTATTGTTTTTTTTATTATTAATCTTTATGAGAAAAAGATGAAAATGTTAGAAAAATGCAGAGATACTTTCTCTGGGTTACAAGCAATTATAAAATGCCTTTTTGTGTTTTAAAAAAAGTGTTGCACAATATTTTTCTGTAGCTCTCTCTCATCTGACCTTGTTCTATGTTTTATGTTGGCAGCCAGCTTGCATTCAGTGTCTGTCCTTCTTGCAATGTGATGTTGTGCTATCAATACAATATTTGATATGTCCTCTGTGGAGAGGCCTGTATCCTGTAATTTCAGGGGTATTGATTGGATGATCTAATAGCCTTTTGCATCTCCAGTTAGAAAATCTTTAATCTTTTTTATTTAAATTTTAAGAAGAGAAACCAACTTTACAAGTAACTAACGTCCTTCATCAATTATCCAGCTAACCTTTCATAAGATAATGGTTTCTATAGTGACCTCTAGAAAATAATGTCTCCGATATCATTGTGAATTAGAAGTCTTTAACAGGGAAAGACTTCTTTTCTCTCCCAGATACCTAGTTCTGCCTTGGCGTTTATTCCAGTCACTAGACATTGAGAAGGACTCATAAAAACATACAATAATTGGTTACACGGCTATCTTTCATATCTAAGAAATTTCACAGACACAATGTTGTGAGGAACTGAAAGTTCATGGAAAGCTGATTTGTTTAATTATATATTTTATTAGACTAATAAATACTGCTTTATGTAGGGCCAAATTCTCTGCTGGAGTAATTCCTTTCAATTGTGAGCAAATACATCAGTAAAATTGGCCCATAAACTTTAAGCTTCCAAACTCTGGTATTTGTGAGAAACAGGGATTATAGCTTAGGTTTAGATTTGTGTTATAAAATCCTACTTGTCTTTAATGTCACAGGAAAAAATCCATTATAAATCCTTATTTTCAGACCCTTCCATACTTTTTTTAAAAGTGTGGTTTGGCTGAAATTTTTCTTGGTTAATGGCCAAAAAAAGGTGAATTTTATGGAAAAAAAGAATTAAAATACTGTTTTATCCTATTCACTTAAGTTTTACAAAAGAAATTAGAAGATTTTCTTTCAATATATTCTTGCATCTGTTTGCCCACCTAACTGAAAGGCTCTGTTCTTAAACATCTTTCATTCTGCCAGGACCCCAGAAGGATAGAGAGATGAGGGACACAAAACCATTTTCTTCACTGCAGAGAACTCTTTCTGCAACCTCAGATGCAAGATTCTGTTTCTGATGTAAATTTTCAACAGTGAAAGAGAGGGATCTTTGTGACTAAAACGAGTGATATTGTTCAGAATGAGGGACATTTTAGCTCCACTAAGATAAGCAGCATTGCAGTCATAGGCCACGTCTCCGCTACAATCTTTTGCCATCATAGCTGGCCCCCTACTATAAATGTGAAGTATTAATATAGGCCAAGATTTAAAAAAAAAAAAAGACTAAAGTTTTGCTACTAAAATCCTATTCAAGCACCTAGATCAGTGGCTTGATTTTCAGAAGTGCTGTTGACCATGTAACACTTCTGGAAATCAACCCACTGATGTAAGTTTCTAATTTCATAATTAAGACACCTAATATTAGGCTCCTGTTTTCTTTTAAGAAATCTTAGCCTTAATACATATACTCCCTCATCATACAAGTGCTACTGGAAACCCACTTTAAGTGGGTCACAAAAAGTATACTTGCTGCTGGATGAGATACCACAGTGATGAGCAAGGTATAAATACTTAGATAGATACTCTAGATAATCACATTTGAGGGCCGCATAATGGCCTGAAGGAGAATTTGAAAGAACAGGAATGTATAAACCTTAAACTGTATAATGCATAGCGGCAAATAATTAAAGTTCTCTGGGAAATGCCTTTCCTTAACATTCATGGAGAGGTTTTTGTCTGTCCTTTTGCTAAAACTGTGCAGCAACATGAGATGCCTCTGCAGAGAGATGTAAAATGAAATGGGTAAATAGAGGGGTTTTAAAATTTTATAAGCCTGATTCAAAGCCTGTTAATGTCAATAGAAAACTTTCCACTGACCTCCCAGGACTTTGGATCAGACTCTGCATATGGTGTGGCTAGGGGAAAACGAACAAGTTGCAAACTTTTGCTTTTTTCCCTTCCTTTAAAAGTGTTCAAAATTTATCATACAAAAATCCATGTTTAAACAAATGCTGCCTGCTTTGTAAATCCATGTAGATCAGCAGACAGTATTACTTTTAATAGTGATATTCATGGCGGGGGGGGGAGAAAGGGTGTTTCCAGCAAAATTGCTTTTTGGTTGACTCTGCTTGAGAAGTGCTCTGCAGGGACCCATTCCCAATTGATTATCTTTCACTGCTAATAGCTTCAAAGACTGTGTGGTGGACAGTCCACTTTTACATTTAAATGTAAATCATGATAGCCTAGACAGACTGATGATCAAGGGAAAAAAGGGAAGAAAAAACATTAAAATAGATCAGGAGCACTTGTGGCACCTTAGAGACTAACAAATTTATTAGAGCATCAGCTTTCGTGGACTACAGCCCACTTCTTCGGATGCATATAGAGTGGAATAAATATTGAGGAGATATATATACACACATACAGAGAGCATAAACAGGTGGGAGTTGTCTTACCAACTCTGAGAGGCCAATAAGACAACTCCCACCTGTTTATGCTCTCTGTATGTGTGTATATATATCTCCTCAATATATGTTCCATTCTATATGCATCCGAAGAAGTGGGCTGTAGTCCACGAAAGCTTATGCTCTAATAAATTTGTTAGTCTCTAAGGTGCCACAAGTACTCCTGTTCTTTTTGCGGATACAGACTAACACGGCTGCTACTCTGAAACCTGTCATAAATGACAGGTTTCAGAGTAGCAGCCGTGTTAGTCTGTATCAGCAAAAAGAACAGGAGTACTTGTGGCACCTTAGAGACTAACAAATTTATTAGAGCATAAGCTTTCGTGGACTACAGCCCACTTCTTCGGATGCATATAGAGTGGAATAAATATTGAGGAGATATATATACACACATACAGAGAGCATAAACAGGTGGGAGTTGTCTTACCAACTCTGAGAGGCCAATAAGACAACTCCCACCTGTTTATGCTCTCTGTATGTGTGTATATATATCTCCTCAATATTTATTCCACTCTATATGCATCCGAAGAAGTGGGCTGTAGTCCACGAAAGCTTATGCTCTAATAAATTTGTTAGTCTCTAAGGTGCCACAAGTGCTCCTGTTTTTTTTGCGGATACAGACTAACACGGCTCCTACTCTGAAACCTGTCATTAAAATAGATGTACAGCTGATATAACTTTCACCACCTCCTGCAGGGGCAGTTGTAATAAAACTAAGATGTTTACAGTTTGATAAAGCTCTTTATAATGGATTGTGATTGAAGGTTCTCCCCAAAAGATCTAGAATTGATGGTCTCCAAATAGCATGTCAGCATTAAAAGTTCAGTACGGTGTCCATGACTCCCATTTACACCTTGTTTGGAATTGAGAATAAAGTTCTAAGCCCTGAAACAACTAATGTGGGCTGGCCTCAGCTAAGTGTATATAATTCAGTACTTTGATGAAACTACAGCAAAAGAGATATCTGGTAAATCAGTTTATTGTTTGCAGTGGAATCATACTAATAAACCGAAGCTATTAATATTCTCTTTGATGTGGTATCATCTATAAAACACGTGTTGAGAAATATGTAGCTGCATGTATAGCACACAAGATCCTCATACGGGGCCTGATCTAAAGTGCCTTGAAGTCAATAGGATTCTTGCCAGTAGCTTCAATGGGCTCTGGATCAGGCCCCTAGTCAGAATGCACCCAGTGCTATTCCTCGATACAAAAATTTGCATAACTTTTCCATAGGTTGAACTTAATTAGGAAAAGACCAAATAAAGCAAATCAGTTTGTGCTACTTGCCCATTTATCTTTCTGACATGTCGATACTCTATTAATATTCTGCGCCAGATTTTTAACTATTTTACATTGCCTAGTTGCTTACGTATATTGCTGCATTTGCATGTTTAAATCCAATAATTGCATGCAAAAAATTCATAATTTAGCCATTTAGCTACATAATTATACAAGTTCTGTGTGACATCCAAGTATTTACATGCATAATTAGCCTGTTCTTTAAGAAAACTATAAGAGTTTTACATGACATAGTGAAGACTGACTAGGAAACAATAAAACCTAAAGAAAAATGATTACCAGGCAAACACACTTCACTAACCAGTGAGGCAGCATCAATATGAAAAGTCCAGTACATCGAACAAAAAGTTAATTCCTTCTGATCACAGGAGATCAGAGCTATGTTTTTAAAGTTAAAATATTTAATATCATTATACAAATGTAAGTAGAGAAAAAACTTTGAACAAACCCAAAGCATATTTCTGGAGGGAACCCTCACATCTGAGCCCCCTGTCGTCTTAATTTAAATCTATGCTGCTTTAAAACAGTTACTAACAGCAGACATATTTTGCTGTGGACCCTTCTTCCTGGTGAAGTAGGGAATTCAGCAGTGGAAAACTTTCAGTGAAACCTGTCATGCTTACCCTTCCAGCTGACTTATCTGATGTAAGTAGGTATCGCTTTCATAATACAAAATAGTTTGGCAGCAAGGAGGTAGTTAGAATGGCTGATGAGCTGAGCCATCGGTAGCAAATGGATTTCTGTTAGATAAATGCAACCCTGAGGCATAATGAAGCACAAGTTATGGCCAAGTGTCAGTGATCATATTATAGTAATAATACCCTTGGAGTTGCTTTTTCCACGATCATGAAGCATTTATTGCTGTTTAAGAAAGAGGGCAAAGTTAGAAATGCAGAACAATTATATCAGCTAAATTCTGCAATCCAGGAATTGAACTAATATTTTAGAAAGCTGGTTAATAGCAGTTAAATGAGTCCAAGGAATTTTAAAATAAATTGTTTGGTAGAGAAGCAAATAAAGTATTGCTGCAATTGCTGAAACAGAGGTCAAAGCCCCTGCATGAACATATTCGCTTTATACCTACAACCTGTTGATAATGATATCAATGCAAAGTTGCCTGTTAAAGCTGCATTTAAAAGCAAGTCTCCTTTCTACTCCATGGAAATCTATAGCTATAAAATCTGCTATAAATACCCACTTTATAACAATGGCCCAATATATAAGTTACTTAGTTCAAAAGAAGAGCTTTTGGTGGGAGGGGGAGGAGTAGAGTAACAGTAATGTGTTGTAAAAGCTAAGTGGTTTTATTGGCACTTTAAAATACCCTTTTATGCTGAACACTATTGGCTCTGCATATAAACAACAGTAGTTATGTATTAAAAATGTGTGTCAATAGTTCCATTGGCATTGGGTCCTTTGGGTGCCAGAGGTCCCAGAAAGCTTGATTCACCACCTTTTAGCCCAGGCTGGATTTTACCAAGTACTGGGGAATCCTGGTTATCCTCAGTTAAAGCACTTCATCTATCAACCACAAAAACATTTTACAAATTGTGCACGGTCATACACCCAATGCAACTGTTTGGGAATGTCCAGATGTACAAGGGTACAGAAATATAGCAAATGTTGCTCCACATCACAACAGTGGAATATCTAGTCTGGAAACCTCAGGTGGTTCAGAACAAGTTCTAAAGATACCATAATGGATAATTATGGAGTAAGCTACCCATTGAGTAGGTCTCTCCCTAGCCCTTGTCAGCTAGCAGATGGCACGGAGTGTGACATAATATCTAAGATACCAAATATGTAAGCCTTAAAGGGGGAGGGGAGAGGCCTGGCAGTTGAAGGGGGGGATCAGGGCTTGGGGGGAGGAAGATGAAACGCCGGCTGGGGCCTCAGGTGGAAGGGGTGGGCCAGGCCAGGGGCTAGCCTCCCCGAGCCAGTGGTTCACTCACCGCCCATGTACAGAGGTAAAAATCATCTTCCTCCACCTACTCACCTGTTGATACATCCAAGGATTGCACTAGCCCTTTTTGCCACAGCATCACACTGGGAGCTCATGTTGAGTTGCTTGTCAGTGGTTACTTCTGAATCTTTCTCAGGGTTGCTATTTTCGAGGATGCAGTTCCCCATTCTACAGGCATGGCCTGCATTCCTTGTTTCTAAATCTATAACTTTGCATTTGGTTGTATAAAATGCATTTTATTTGAATGGGACCAGTTTACCAAATTACCAGCTCGCTCTGTAGGACTCCTGTTCTCCTCATTATTTACTACTTAGTCTTTCTTTCATCCACAAATTTTATCAGCGGTGACTTTTTATTTACTTCCAGATCATTGATAATGTTGAATAGCATCTGGCCTACTACTGATCCCTGCAGAACCCTACTAGAAACACCCTCATTTAATGATGATTCTCAACTGACAATTTTTTTGAGATCTATCAGTTGGTGAGTTATTTAATTTAATGTGCACTTTGATATTGTAAAAGGTTAATTTTTTCATCAGAAGTCTTGCAGCATAAGACAAATGCTTTGCAAAAGTCTATTACATCTATTCAATTACCTTATCTACCAAGTTTGCAATATCATAAAAGAATGAAATCATGTTTGTCTGATGCCCATTTTCTGTAAATCCATATTATGTTCTCTTTTGATTCTTAATTGAGTGAATTCTGTATTAGTTTTCCCACTGTTCTACTCTGATGTCAAGCTAACCTGCTTAGCTACCCAAGTCATCCCAGCTGAACTATACGAACATTGGCACAATTAGTACTCTTCCACTCTCCTGGAATTTCCCTGATATTCCAAGTTTTAATAAAAGCTAACTGTGGACAAGAGATTTCCTCAGCCAATTCTTCATGGACTTTTGGGTCCAAGTTATACAGACAGGCCTGGTGATTTTAAAATGTTTATCCATAGTAGAGGATTTTTAACATCTTCCTTCGTTACTGGAAAGTACTCAATTAAAGGGTTGGAAAACATTTCTTGTAGTGATCTACTCAAGGAACTCAGTTCAGTTAAAAGAGAAGGTAAAGGAATGACTTCATCACAGTAATTGCCTACATGGGCAACAAAATCTTGATAATAAAGGGCTCTTTGATCTAGAAGACAAAGGTATAACAAGATACAGTGACTGAAGCTTGACAAATTCAGACAAGAAATAAGACCTATATTATTATGCTCTTGAAGCAATTTACCAAGGGTTTTAGTGGCTTCTCTATCACTGGACATTTTTCAATCAAGATATGATGTTTTTCTAAAAGTTATGCTCTAGTTCATAAAGGATTTAATTCAGGGAACTCCTGTGTTATGAAGGAGCTCAGGCCAGATGATCATAATGGTACCTTCTTTCTGGGTTTATAATTATACTCTATCAGTCATCCTCCTGTGATACAAGTACATCATCTTGCTTCTTTCCAAATACAGAATAGAAATATGTACTGAATACTTCCACCTTTTCTGCATTATTATTAACAATTTTACCACCTCTGTCTAGTAATGGGCCCTTAGCCTGTCAGCTATCGATTTTCCCCTGATGTCTTTAGCTTCCCTTATCATTTTTACACTTCATAGTTTCTAATTTATATTGATTGCTATCTAGTTCCTCTTTTTTCCATTTTTTAATTTCTAATTGCTGCCTTCACTTTGCCACTAAATGAGAATAGGCTTTTAGCCAATTTTGTCCTCTGATTGTGGAATCATAGCTCTTTTGGCCATTTAAAAAACTCCTCTCAAAGAACTCCTAATTTTTCATTCATATTTTTCTAAGTTTTTCCTCCCAATCAGTTTTGTTCATAATTTTCCTCAGCTTTGGGAAATTGGCCCTTCTGAAGCACCAAGTGTGTGTTATACATATAAAAACTGGTTGGGACTGTCCTCTGTTTGCTCCAATTTAATATAATCAGGTCATGATCACTGGTCCCTAGGCAATCACCAGTGATTAATTCGTCTAAGGAAATTGATAAATATAAGAAAATGAGTCATAGAAAATAAATAAATGAAGTACAGTACGAATCCTTAGTGCCATCTTGTATTCTGGTGGGGTACAGCTTTTCCAAACAGAACTGCAGCCTAGGTGCATTTGCCTCTTCTTGTGTATCATTGTCCAGATAGATCATGAAGATTCCATCATGTTGTTTAACAGTAAAAAAAACATAGATTCATAGATTATAGGACTGGAAGGGACCTCGAGAGGTCATCGAGTCCAGTCCCCTGCCTGCATGGCAGGACCAAATACTGTCTAGACCATCCCTGATAGACATTTATCTAACCTACTCTTAAATATCTCCAGAGATGGAGATTCCACAACCTCCCTAGGCAATTTGTTCCAGTGTTTAACCACCCTGACAGTTAGGAACTTTTTCCTAATGTCCAACCTAGACCTCCCTTGCTGCAGTTTAAACCCATTGTTTCTGGTTCTATCCTTAGAGGCTGAGGTGAACAAGTTCTCTCCCTCCTCCTTATGACACCCTTTTAGATACCTGAAAACTGCTATCATGTCCCCTCTCAGTCTTCTCTTTTCCAAACTAAACAAACCCAGTTCTTTCAGCCTTCCTTCATAGGTCAAGTTCTCAAGACCTTTAATCATTCTTGTTGCTCTTCTTTGGACCCTTTCCAATTTCTCCACATCTTTTTTAAAATGCGGCGCCCAGAACCGGACACAATACTCCAGCTGAGGCCTAACCAGAGCAGAGTAGAGCGGAAGAATGACTTCTCGTGTCTTGCTCACAACACACCTGTTAATGCATCCCAGAATCATGTTTGCTTTTTTTGCAACAGCATCACACTGTTGACTCATATTTAGCTTGTGGTCCACTATAACCCCTAGATCCCTTTCTGCCGTACTCCTTCCTAGACAGTCTTTTCCCATTCTGTATGTGTGAAATTGATTTTTCCTTCCTAAGTGGAGCACTTTGCATTTGTCTTTGTTAAACTTCATCCTGTTTACCTCAGCCCATTTCTCCAATTTGTCCAGATCATTTTGAATTATGACCCTGTCCTCCAAAGTAGTTGCAATCCCTCCCAGTTTGGTATCATCCGCAAACTTAATAAGCGTACTTTCTATGCCAATATCTAAGTCGTTGATGAAGATATTGAACAGAGCCGGTCCCAAAACAGACCCCTGCGGAACCCCACTCGTTACGCCTTTCCAGCAGGATTGGGAACCATTAATAACAACTCTCTGAGTACGGTTATCCAGCCAGTTATGCACCCACCTTATAGTAGCCCCATCTAATTTGTATTTGCCTAGTTTATCGATAAGAATATCATGCGAGACCGTATCAAATGCCTTACTAAAGTCTAGGTATACCACATCCACCGCTTCACCCTTATCCACAAGGCTTGTTATCCTATCAAAGAAAGCTATCAGATTGGTTTGACATGATTTGTTCTTCACAAATCCATGCTGGCTGTTCCCTATCACCTTACCACCTTCCAAGTGTTTGCAGATGATTTCCTTAATTACTTGCTCCATTATCTTCCCTGGCACAGAAGTTAAACTAACTGGTCTGTAGTTACCTGGGTTGTTTTTATTTCCCTTTTTATAGATGGGCACTATATTTGCCCTTTTCCAGTCTTCTGGAATCTCTCCCGTCTCCCATGACTTTCCAAAGATAATAGCTAGAGGCTCAGATACCTCCTCTATTAGCTCCTTGAGTATTCTAGGATGCATTTCATCAGGCCCGGGTGACTTGCAGGCATCTAACTTTTCTAAGTGATTTTTAACTTGTTCTTTTTTTATTTTATCTGCTAAACCTACCCCCTTCCCATTAGCATTCACTATGTTAGGCATTCCTTCAGACTTCTCGGTGAAGACCGAAACAAAGAAGTCATTAAGCATCTCTGCCATTTCCAAGTTTCCTGTTACTGTTTCTCCCTCTTCACTAAGCAGTGGGCCTACCCTGTCTTTGGTCTTCCTCTTGCTTCTAATGTATTGATAAAAAGTCTTCTTGTTTCCTTTTATTCCCGTAGCTAGTTTGAGCTCATTTTGTGCCTTTGCCTTTCTAATCTTGCCCCTGCATTCCTGTGTTGTTTGCCTATATTCATCCTTTGTAATCTGTCCTAGTTTCCATTTTTTATATGACTCCTTTTTATTTTTTAGATCGTGCAAGATCTCGTGGTTAAGCCAAGGTGGTCTTTTGCCACATTTTCTATCTTTCCTAACCAGCGGAATAGCTTGCTTTTGGGCCCTTAATAGTGTCCCTTTGAAAAACTGCCAACTCTCCTCAGTTGTTTTTCCCCTCAGTCTTGATTCCCATGGGACCTTACCTATCAGCTCTCTGAGCTTCCCAAAATCTGCCTTCCTGAAATCCATTGTCTCTATTTTGCTGTTCTCCCTTCTACCCTTCCTTAGAATTGCAAACTCTATGATTTCATGATCACTTTCACCCAGGCTGCCTTCTACTTTCATATTCTCAACGAGTTCCTCCCTATTTGTTAAAATCAAGTCTAGAACAGCTTCCCCCCTAGTAGCTTTTTCAACCTTCTGAAATAAAAAGTGGTCTCCAATGCAGTCCAAGAATTTGTTGGATAGTCTGTGCCCCGCTGTGTTATTTTCCCAACATATATCCGGATAGTTGAAGTCCCCCATCACCACCAAATCTTGGGCTTTGGATGATTTTGTTAGTTGCTTGAAAAAAGCCTCATCCACCTCTTCCACCTGGTTAGGTGGCCTGTAGTAGACTCCTAGCATGACATCTCCCTTGTTTTTTGCTCCTTTAAGCCTAACCCAGAGACTCTCAACACTTCCGTCTCCTATGTCCATCTCTACCTCAGTCCAAGTGTGTACATTTTTAATATATAAGGCAACACCTCCTCCCTTTTTCCCCTGTCTATCCTTCCTGAGCAAGCTGTACCCATCCACACCAACATTCCAATCATGTGTATTATCCCACCAAGTTTCAGTTTCAAAAACAAAAAATGTGGAAGTCCAGGATTCCTCTAAATTCAGTAAAACCCCTGCTACGGAATAAGTTTGTCCATACTTATGCTGAATGTTTTTCCATCATCTGTAATCAGTGATTTAGTTCATGCTGCAATGGTTTTAAACCCAGACTTCTACCCCCAGTTGGGGCTTACAGTTCTCAGCTTCTTCCACTTGGTCTGCGGAATCCAGGCCCACTCTGTTCTCTGCATTCCAGCCCAAGGATCCAGTTTTAGGCAGATACGGACTGTTTATTCAGTTTCCCCACCCCGCCCCCTATCACTTCCCTGAGATGCCCCATCTTCAGACTGCTTCTTAAGATCTTCTCCAGGTCTCTGCTCTCCCTGCCCGGATGTGTAGCTCCTCCCAGCTTCTCCTTAGTCATCTATGGAGGTGATTTCTCAAAGACCACTCAGAGCCTTTCTCTGTAGATCTGGGCTGTATTGAGAACAGTCTGTTACCTTTATAGCAATCAATATCTCTCTTCTCCAGACAGGTGTTCCCTCTCTCTGGAATTGACAGTTGTAGCTCAGGTTTCTTCCCTTAGGATAGTCAGTCTTTCCTCTCCTTGAAGAAGTTCTCTCCCAGACCTCTTCCTGGAGCTAGGTTTGTGTCTCAGGTCTCTTGCCTCAGAATAATCAGCTGTAAGGGTTTTGCCAGTTTCCTTCAGCTGACCACCTTCTCCAATTAACCTTCCAATCTGGCGGAGACAGCTTTTCTGCTGGTCCCCTTCTCCCAACTCATTCCCAGTTGATTGGGTGAGAGGGGAGCCTTCCCCTACCCTCTCTGCAAGGCTTTGGAGCCTTAAAGGTACAGTGTCAGGATTCTTTCCCCCAAGTACCATTCATTGCCGGGACCCTTGGGTCTCTATATGTGTTCAACTCTTCCAGACCCTTAAAGGGCCATGCTAGATGGTAATGTACGCTGACCACTCGATGCTACTGTCTTCCATGCACACTACCCCATCACAGTATGTTCAAACCATTACTGCACATGAAGTTATGGAATAAAGTTTCATTGTATTTGTCAAAAATTCAGCCATCCTCATGCAGCACGTAGACAGGCCGTTTTGTTGCCAGAGAGCTTTTTTCATTGTGGATGTGTAACCAGGCTGTGAAATAAAATACTCTCAGAGCAGCACTCTTTGAATACTCTACCTCTGCTACACTGTATGTGAATCATTGTCTAAAGATGGAAGAGACAGCTTACTGCTGGGGGGAGGGGGGTCAACAGTTTTCTTTTATGGAGACCTCCTCTGACAAGTACAGCAATGACTTTACATTGAAATTAATATTAGGAAAGTATTTCTAGCTGTCTCTTAGTGAGTTTTGCCAGCTAAAAACCAGGAGTAGCCAACCCCGAAGAACCAGCCAGCTCTTTACACCACCATCAAATGCTTTGTGGACAGTGGACCACAGTTGGACCGTGTCTCTGGTTTAGTAGTCTATAAGTATCTGAAATAGCTTTGTGGAGCCACGTTTTCAAGTTGTAGCCAGGTCTACTCATGTAGCTTAAGTTGGAAGGATGAAGAGCTAAGTTAAGTAGCAAGTAGTTTACTGTGTGTAGGTCAATGAGTGTTTAACAGCTACAGTCTGGATATTACAGGCAATTGACATTAATGGGACTACCTGTGTGAATAAGGAATACTTGAGTGAGTAAAGTTTGCAGGATTAGGCCTTTAATATTGTAAACTCCTTGGAGTAGAGGGGACCTTGTTCTCTTATTTGTTTGTGAAAAACCTAACATGCTTTTGGTGGCATATAAGTCATTAATAAAAGATAAAATGATTTCAAAATATTTTGTTTTAAAATTGTATTTGTAACTTTTAAACTTCCCCTATCTTATCTAATAATTACTTGAGATCATAAACAGTGGTTCCCTTCCTCCATCCATAATTATTTTAAAGCATTTCTGTTCACTTTTACAATGAGAAGCATTTTAACTAAAATGTCAATTTTAATTTATTTTTAAAAAGCTGAATTCTCTTTTTACAAGCTGCATGCATCAATTATCAGCTCAGTGGAGCCTATGTATTATTCAAATGATGTTCAGATCCATCAGATTGGAAATACTCTCTTCCAGTATTTTAATATACTTAGCTCTGCTACTGTGTACAGTGTGTCAAAAAAATTATCCTGCCAGTTCTGTTATTAGCCTTAAGATGTCACTAACTGACTTGGCCTTGGCTTTCTCTGCTCCTCTGTAGTACAGCTGGGAGGTTGGGACTGGGAAAGCGGAAATGGCCTGTTATTCTTAACACATCTCCTACTTCCTACAGTGACTGACAGACAAGGTGCTGATGTCAATTGACTGGCCTTACAGGCATTCATTAAACCTACTTATTTCACTGTCCTCTTAGTTTCTTTTTCTTCCTTCGGGTGCAGCTAAACTAAAGAAATGTGAAGTATGTTACTAACTAACTGCTTTTTCCTCATCCTTGCTTGCCCCAACCCACCTCAACTTTCTGGCACTCACTCATTTTATCATGTCTAAACTAGGGCCTCGTCTACACAGTTTTGGTATTGGTATAATTATTTTGATTAGAGGGGTTAGGTTTTTTTTTTTTTTTTTTTAACTGAAATATTTATATTGGTACAACTCCTAGGCCTTGTCTACACTGGCAAGTTTCTGTGCAGTAAAGCAGCTTTCTGCGTTGTAACTCCTGAGGTGTACACACTGTCAAACCACTTAATGCACAGAAACTGCACAGTTGTAGCGCTATAAAAAAAACCACCCCGACAAGAAGCGTACAGCTTTCTGCGCTGCAGGTACAGCGCTGCGGTGCCAGTGTAGACACCCTGATCGATTACAGCACTGCGATTGGCCTCCAGGAGGTGTCCCACAATGCCTGGTCTTGCCTCTCTGGTCATCGGTTTGAACTCTACTGCCCTGCCCTCAGGTGACCAACCGTCATCCCTACCCCGTACATTCCTTTGGAATTTTGAAAGTCCGCTTCCTGTTTGCTCGGTGACATGTACAGTGGTCTCAGCACATCTTTCCAAGTGGCTGGGCCTGCTCCATGCACCAGGCGATCCTCCGCTTGGAGCAATGCCAAGCTGCAGGACCTCATCAGCATTTGGGGAGAGGAGGCTGTCCAGTCCCAGCTGCGCTCCAGCCGTAGGAATTATACCTATGGACAGATTTCACGATGCATGACAGAAACGGGCCGTGACCAGGACACACTGCAGTGCAGGGTCAAAGTGAAGGAGCTGTGGAATGCCTACCACAAGGCGCGGGAGGCAAATCGCCGCTCCAATGCTGCATCCATGAGATGCCAGTTCTACAAAGAGCTGGACGCGATACTCAACAGCAACTCCACCTCCCTCTCCCTGCAAAGGCCACAATGGATATTTCGGTGGCTCGCATGCCAGTCGAGAGTGGACTGAGCCAGGAGGAAGAAATCTTGGATGAGGATGTGGAGGGGGAGAGGGACCCGGAGGAAGCTAGCCTGTCACAGCTGTTGAATCTTGGCAAAGCGCAATCAGGAGACGAGGCCACTGGTAGGTGGCTTTGATTTTGGAAATTGCTGAAGCGAGTTGTTGGGGGCAGGCGGGTTGCAGAAAGCAGGCTTGTGTCTACAGTGCTGACTGTCCCCAAGAGCCACGTGCCCAGTGTACAGTAGGATCCGGGAATACTGTTTTACCCTGCCCCTGCAGCTACTCACCATTTTGGGGGTCTTGTGGCTCATGTGTGCTTGCCTGGGGTCAGCCAGTTAGTGACAGGTATGTGAATAGTGGCTGTGTTCTGGGTGTTGCAAACAATACTGCTTCTGTAAAATGTTGCGTTTTGGTTTCACTGAGATGACCTTGGGAGCCCGGCCTCCCTCTTTGTTATCGCCAGCTGAACGGCTGCGCGGAATTAGAAAACGGCCATGAAGAACTAAGGAGGACTTTCTGCGTGAGGTTATGATGCACTCCACTACCGAAAAACAGGAATTGAAGGAGTGACAGGACAGTGAGAAGAGGGACCAAAAGGAGAATGCAGCGCGCCAGAATGAAGCAAAGGGAGCAGCTCTTAAACGTTATGGAGCGCCAAGCAGACACACTCCAGGCAATACTAGCTTTTCAAACCGAACAGCTCTGTGCCCGCCCTCTCCTGCAGCCGCTGTCGCAAAACTATTTCCCATGCACCACCCCCAGACACCGCCAATACACTCTTATCAACCTCCTGGCTCCAGTCTGTACCCGCGGCATTCCACTCCTCCCCCATCACAGTCCAGCACTGAGAACTCCCAGTACCACTGCACTCAATACCTGTCCCTCTGCAATTTAGTCCTGCTGAAGTACAGTACCTACTGTACTGCACTCCAAAGGAGAAGGTTGGATATGATCCCTGGACATACACAAATCTTTAACTGTCCCGGGACCCCACCTCCTCCTGGGTCTCTCCCTTTCCCCCAACTCCCCAGTGCTGATATGGTTTTTTTTGTTTGTCTCTCTCCTCCATTTGTTGTTTTTTAATAAAACAATTGTGTTGGTTTGAAAGCCATCTTTATTCTATTAATTGAAAGCAAACAGAGCTCTGCAAAGCAACAGACAATTATCTTAAATCTTCATAGCGCATCATCTGCAGCAATCACAATCACCTCCTAGCATTACAAGCACTGCACTCTCAAGCATAGCAACAAATATTAGTGGCTTTCAGCTTCAAATTGCTGCCTTAAGGCATCCCTGATCCTTATGGCCCCACGCTGCGTCCCTCTAATAGCCATGGTCTCTGGCTGTTCAAATTCAGCCTCCAGGCGCTGAGCTTCAGCGGTCCAGTCCTGAGTGAAGCTTTCACCCATCCCTTCACAAATATTATGGAGCATACAGCATGCGGCTATAAGCATAGGAATATTGTCATCGGCCAGGTCCAGCTTCCCATATAGGCAGCGCCAGTGGGCCTTTAAATAGCCAAAAGCACACTCAACAGTCATTCTGCACTTGCTCAGCCTGTTGTTGAACCGCTCCTTGCTGCTGTCAAGATGCCCCGTGTATGGCTTCATAAGCCGGGGTAGGAAGGGTCTCCCAGGATCACAATGGGCATTTCGACTTCCCCTATGGTGATCTTCTGGTCCAGGAAGAAAGTCCCTACTTGCAGTTGCTTGAACAGGCCAGTGTTCCAAAAGATTTGTGCGTCATGAACCTTTCTAGACCAGCCTGCATTAATGTCCATGAAATGCCACGGTGATCCATAAGCACCTGGAGAACCAAAGAGAAATACTCCTTCTGATTAATGTAGTTGGTGGCTAGGTGGGCTGGTGCGAGAATTGGAATATAGGTGCCATCTATCGCCCCGTCACGGTTAGTGAAGCCCATTTGTGCAAAGCCATCCACAATGTCAGGCATGTTGCCCAGAGTCATGGTCTTTCTGAGCAGGATGTGATTAATGGCCCTGCACACTTCCGTCAACTCGAGTCCAACAGACGATTTTCCCAATCCAAACTGGTTAGTGACCAATCAGTAGCAGTTTGGAGTAGCCAGCTTCCACAGTGCAATCGCCATGTGCTTCTCCAACGGCAGGGCAGCTCTCATTCTCGTGTCCTTGCGCCGCGGGGCTGTGGCGAGCTCATCTCACAGTCCCATGAATGTGGCTTTCGTCATTCGAAAGTTCTGCAGCCACTGCTTGTCATCCCAGATGTGCATGACAATGTGATCCCACCACTCAGTGCTTGTTTCCCGAGCCCAAAAGCGGTGTTCCACTGTGGTCAGCACCTCCGTGAATGCCACAAACAATCTCGTGTCATAGCTACTATGCATGGAGAGATCAATGTCTCACTCCTCTTGTCTTTATAGTTTAAGGAATAACTTCCACTGCCACTCATGACGTGTTAGTCAGAGAGAGCAGCATACTGGTCAACAGTTTGGGATCCATTCCTGCAGACCGAAGGGGCAGAGCGCGCCGTACACAAACCATTGAAAGATGGTGCCAAATGAGGATGAAAGCACAGGGATTGCTGGGATGCGAAGCAATGCATCATGGGGCATGGTGACAGGACCCTGCATGCACCGCGACCCCCTCTGCCTTCCTACAACTCTTAGCAGCAGAAGAGGAAGAGATGCTCTGTGGGATAGCTGCCCAGAGTGCACCGCTCCGAATACTGCTGCAAGTGCCGCAAGTGTGAACACGCTATTGCGCAGGCAATTGACAGTGTGAACACACAACAGCAGTTTCCCTTCAGCGCTCTCTAAGCGGCACTGTAACTGCCAGTGCTATAACTCTGCCAGTGTAGACATACCCATAGTGTGGGCACATTCATACCAGTATTATAGTATCGTATATTGGTACAGTTTATTCTCCTCCCCGTGCAAGAATAAGCTATATCAGTTTAGGACCATTATACTGGTATAACTACATCCACAATGGGGGGAGATAATACAACTTTTGAGTGTAGGCAAGACCCAGATTATACTTTCTTTGATGTTATCCTGTTCAATTTAGGTTTGTATAGAGTTTGATCCAAAGCTCATTATAGTCAAAGATTCCTGTTGAATTCACTGGACTTTAAAGCAGACCTCTACAACACCCATCACCTTGGTATCTGTACACCTGGGATCCGGATCAGTGACCATGTCTTTCTTGTCTTCTGTGAAGCATATCTTTGGGCACTACAAAATAACGACAATAGCAAGGGGCCCCTTAGCCCTGTGTTGAAACAAGACTGCAATATTTACAATAGATAACTAGTGTGGATTCCAAACAATTTAGTGTGACATCACATTTACAGATTCAGTCACCTTACAAAGACCTGTATAGCACCTTTTCTCCGCATTTTGGCCAAGATCAAGGATCAGACTGGCAAAAATGTTGTGTGCATAAAAGAGACTGTCACATCAGCCATTTTAACCATATTTACATTCTCTAAACAGATCCAATATCACAGTTTTTATATGAATACTGGTTTTTACTTAGGCCTAAAATATAGCATCAGAGTTTTATTCATAGATCTTTATTGCTTGAGCAACCACTACAACACAATTTCACTAATTGTATATCTATCTTTGTTTCACACCTATAAATCAAATTGCAAGCACTGTCCTAGATTATAGGGCATATTTTTTTTCTTATTTCATTTGTTTCTCTGTTTTGTCTCTCAGAAATATATTCCTGATCTTATTTTCAATTCACACTCTAGATGTTTTCCTAGCTCTGGCCAGATCTACAAACAGGTTTTTTACTGATATAATTATAGTACAAAAATTACTATAGTGGATTGTCCACTAAAACTGTTATAGCAGTCACTACTGGTACCTTACCAGTATAGCTTATTCCCCTTCCCCTATGGAAATAAGCTATGCCTATATAACTGTGTCCACACTAAGCGTGTTGTACCATTTTAACTATACCCATATAAAGTGATACAACTTGTGTGTGTAGACAAGGCCTTGGTTTTAGACCACAAGCCTTGCCTGCCCTGTTATTCACTGAAGATTGCACAGCTGTGCTTGTGTACATATGTCAACACGGGAAAATATTAGTCTTTAAAAGCATATTGACAGTCAGCAGTGAAATCAGTATCCTGTAAATCGGGAAAGACTGGGTTTCTTTGTAATATCACTTATTAATTTAAGGGAATAATTAACTACAATGAGAATCATCTGGTTGCCAACATGGCATTATAGTTAACTGATGTGAAATGTTTAGTTTCTATGGGGAATAACATATTTTCAGCCTTCTATGGTTCATGGATGTCAAAAATAAAAGAAGCAATAAATTGTAAGCAGTAGACTATACTGAGATATGCCATAAGAGAGCATAATCTAGTGCTTAGATCATGGGTCTGTTTGCCACTGCTCTACCCTGCATTCAAACTCTCTTTGTGACCTTGGGCAACTCCATCTCTCTGTTCCTCAATTTCCTCTTCTGTAAAATGAGGATAATACTTAAGCAGCTGCACAAGAGTGTTGTGTGGGACTAAATGAATGTTTGTAAAGTTCTTATGGAGATTCTTAACTGGAAGGTACACAATAGTAAACAAACTGATTCAGGTTCTTCTGACTGTTTAGTCTAATGTTAACATAGGAGGTATTGTTTTTTACAGTCTTTTACATTGGATGCCCCTTCCAATTGTACAAAATGCAACAGTTTTAGTTCTTATGAGTTTTGGCAATTCATTTTTTTTTTTTTTAGTTCTCATTGAATTTTGCTTTGATTTCAAATGACCTAAAATATTCAAAATGAAATCATAGAAAGCCATTGACGTGAGTCAGCTTGATTCAACTCTGTCTCTGACAGCTGTGACAAGTAAAACCTGGCATATGTGCAATCAAAAGCTTTGTCAGTATCTCAGTTTAGTCAATATCTGGCTTGAGTTTTGGAATCATAGTAAAACCTGATCTTACACTTTGTTCTGAATGGTTAGCAGAGCTCTGCAGTTCCCCTACTGAGGGATTCCTATTCCTGTCACTAGGGCTGATTGGTAGATTTCAAAACATTAGAAATATCAACGTCAGCAAATTTTTTTGCTGAAAATTTGCCATTGTTTTCAAGCTCTAGCTGTCACTTTCCACAAGATGGCTGCTGCCAGCAATAACATTAGGAGAATGATAGACCCTGACATTGCCCCCTTTTCCTGGCCAAAAGAAAATAAATAAGCTTTAAATAAATAAAAACCAGGAGAGGTTTTTTTTTTTTTTTTTTTTAATCCTGGTTTAGTTTAAACCATCAGGATCTGGTTTTCAAATAATTAGGCTTGGAAATGCATGTGCAAAATGTGAATTCAATTTCCATGAACAATCAATAGGTCTGTGTGTGAAAACTTTGCAACTGTGAGTGCAAACTGGGCAATTGCAAGTGCAAAGATCGTTAATTGGCCATTTTGTGCATTCTGGCCTCAATCCAGCACTGCACTCAAAACCACTGGGAGTATTCATGTGGTTAAAGTTATGTACATACCAAAATGTGCTGAATCAGGCCTCAGTGACTTGAGTTGCATGCCCAGCCACAGCACTTGTCCTCAAGAGTTTGGGAGTCGCATTTTAAAATTACTGCTACACTCCCATAAACAAAAAATAGTCATTCTCCATCATTGTAATAAAAACCTTGATAAATGTTCATAGAAAAGGGGATCTTTCAGTAAATAAAAGCAGAATAGAAATAACTTCAAAAAGTTCTCTGAAATCTTCGGCAATAGAGAAAGCTCCAAGAAGATCTCCAAAAGCTAAGCACTTTAAATGTTTTTATTTTCTTCTGGATTCATATTCACCTTCCTGCCAGATCAAAGAACTTGAATCTTCAAATATAAATATTGGCCATTTTCAGACTTGCACTTAATTCTTCTCCTAATGCATGACTTGCAGTGAGTTTTTATGAGGAAGTTTTATAGGCCAGGTCTTATATTCACCATAGTTTGTATCACTGTTGAATAATAGCTGACTGCGTCTCCAAATATAATACGTATGTAGGCAATGAGTCAGATTTAATAGTCTTTATTGGATTCTGATATTTATTGCAAAATTGAACTAAGTGCTTTGACGAAGCAGTTTTTACAAGCACTAGCATGAATTGAAGCTAGCAGTTACATTAATTTAATCTCTGTTCCGTGGATATGATGAAAAGCTTGGGAAGAATTTAGACAGTACCCATGGCAAATGTTACAGAACACCATTGTGGGTAAGGAATTATATAGCTACTGCCAGTGGCTGTAAACAAAAGAAATGATGTTTTAACAGTTAGCCAGTGAGAAACCATAGTATTTCCAGTATTATGCAAACAGGTCTTAAAGTCATTGCCTTTCTTCCTGATGCGTAAAAAGCAATTACATTGGTTAATAAAATTCAAAGACAAGTTTTGTTTTTCCTATTCACAAAGTGTAAAGGACAGATCCTCTTTAGAATGCTGGGTGATATAGTCTTGCCATTATCTCTCCAGCTATTTTTCTAAGTAAAATAAGTTACATATTTAACCCTGTCTGAAACAGAGAGACAGATTAACATGAATAGATAATATAGGCTTTAAAAACAGAACTATAAATGGAGAAAATGAGGCAAAAATAGAAAGGAAATTTAGAGAAGAGGATTTTGCTAGGGGAACAACAGCTATTATTTAGAACATACAGACAGGCAACTGGCAAATATTTCATTTTCTCCTACTTAGGCTTGGGCTATACTTAAAAGTTAGAGCAACGTAGCTGCAGTGCATGCCAGCCTAACCCCTGATTAGACATGGTTAGTTCGACGGAAGAAGGCCTTACTTTGATTCTGTCACCTCCCATTTACTCCCAAGCAAAATCTCCATCTCCTGCTCATGATATCAACTGCAGAAGAAATAGATTACCAATCGGAGTCAGTGTGATGACATGGGAGCAGTGCTGAAAGTGGTGGGATTTATGGGTAGTCAACACAGGCAGAGATATATTACACACATTGAGGAGGTCTGCTGTTTCTGTACCAATCATAGGCTGGGAACATGGATGACTATAATGCAATTATGGTCTCAAAACAATTAGGGAAAGATTCTCACAGTCATTTTTGTTCTTACTCCTTGGGTTTCTTAAGTTATAGAAATTGCAGAAATTATCACTTACTGTCATATGTCCCTGCAATATGAATATGTGTGTGTGTGAGAAAACAGTCCTCATACAGTTCAACAAAGAGCCTATTTTTAGAGCTGCGCAAAATGTTCTCCATGAAACCCAAACCATGCCAAATTTTTCTGGGTTTGGATTCCAAATTACAAGCTCAGACCCAGTTCTGAGAGGTTTGCTAAAGTTCACAAACCTTCTGGCTGAACCTGGGTCCAGTTTCAAATGAACTGGGCCTATTTTCTGTTTTCGCATCAGCACTACAAGATGTTTTGTTTAGCAACGCAGCACCACGTGAAACTGTATAGTATCCACTGAATTTCTGTTTGAGATTTTGGCTTCATTCATATGTGTAATTGAGGCTGTTCATGTCCCATACATGTTGAAACTAAAGAAAATATTCATAAGATCTCTATGAATCAAAGTTGCAAAGTTTCATGCAGCATTTGATATAACAACCTGCTTCTTTCAATTTATTTATGATTTCAGACTATCCTGAGCTCTGGATGCATGCAAGAGCCTGAAAGGGATTGTTATCTGTTCTTTCATTCACCTATAACAGTCAGTAAAATTAGCTGACATATTAGATGTGGCTGCTCGTTTGAAAAGTCCAATTCAAAACTTAGGGCCTGATCTTCAGATCCAGCTTCTGTCACAATTTTGCCCGGTCAGGTGCTAGAGCCTAACCCCTGCTCATGTTGATATTGGAATCTGCATTCTCATAACCTACATTCTAATACCTACTTGCTTTTGTGTTGGACCTTTCAGCAATATGTACATATGTATTCATGCAAAAATGGTGCCAATTTGGGGCTGCAGTGAAAAATCAGGTTCTCTAGATTTGCTAATCTTATTTCACTTACACAAAGATGCATTTTACAGTTGTTTACACTTGAATTGAGTTCAGAGTTGTTCAGAACTGCTACAAACTGAAGTTACATTTTTACAATCCTTATTCATAATTATATGTAAATTGGGAACGTGTTTTTCAAAGGTAGGTGCATTGACTGTGTTGCCCAGTGTTTGTAACTCCATTTTGGCACTTTCATTCAGTTTTTTTCAGATGTGTTAAATGTATTTGCATTTTTGCAGATCCACTACCTGGGCCAACATTTTGAAACTTGATCTTTAATAACAGAGGTCCTGTGGCACCTTTAAGACTAACAGAAGTACTAGGAGCATAAGCTTTCGTGGGTAAGAACCTCACTTGCATCTGAAGAAGTGAGGTTCTTACCCACGAAAGCTTATGCTCCCAATTCTTCTGTTAGTCTTAAAGGTGCCACAGGACCTCTGTTGCTTTTTACAGATTCAGACTAACACGGTTACCCCTCTGATACTTGATCTTTAATGTGTGCTTTTAGTTGTTCACATTAAATATTTGTACAGTCTTTCCCCATTACCTATTGTGTTCCCAGTAACTTTTCTTCGGTGGAGGGAGGTGGGTGACAGGCAAAATGCTCTCTTTGCCCCTCAAGGGTTCCTTCTTGGTTAATTGGAATATTTGGCTCTTTACCCTGATGATTAAATGCACAGCTGACTGAAATTCAGAATGAAATTACATACCTGACCCACCCAATTCATGATATTTTGCAGATAGCCAGCTGAGCTAGACAGCGCTTTTAAACCCCCATTTATGGTTTTAAAGTTTTTCTGCAAAATAATAGTTTGTGTTGGAGTATATAGATTGTATGAAATGAAAAAATATAATTTAAGGAAGCTGGCTTTGTATTAGGATAAGAGAAAAACATCAGTTACTGCTTACATGCTTCAATCCAGGTAAGCTTATTTGTCTAAAGTATTACTACAACTTGAATTTCAAACACTTCAGGATTGTTTGCCATTTTTCCATGTATCAGCTAGCCTGCGGCATTTCCTTTATCAAAACTTTGGAAAATCTTTAACCCAATCAGAGAATCTTGCCTAATTTATGCAACTATCTATTTTTTTCCAATGGCTCTCTCAATAATATGTTTGCCTCTTAGGTCTGTGAAGACCTAAAATTAAAACTGAAGAATTTATTTTATGCCTATACTTGCTGGAGAGGAAAAAAGATGGTTTTAATGAATAAAAACTATTATCTGTTTAGTGAGCTTTAAACAGATTATCCTGCAAATTATACCAGTTTTAACCAATAGAAATTTGCATGCAACGAAGATATATTGACATTTTGTTTTATTGTTTATTTTTAGAAGCTACTTTTAATGGTTCCCCACACACACCCAGGGAAATGAAATACAGTAATTACAATTGAACCAACCAACACCTCAGTTATTTGAATTGATACCATGTTGGGGACACTGTCCCTACTTCAAAACCAGACTGAAGAGATCAACCATTGATAATTTAAATCTTCACTACTTTATCTCTTTGTTTGCTGCTTGGAATGCTATTGATATCTTCTTTGTCTCTGTAATTGTTTTAATTAGCCACCCAGCATGGGCCCCTGACAGTACTTGTGATAGAGTATTATGGTCAACACAGCAGGATAGTGCAGCCTGTTAACATGAAACACAGACTTTATGGCAGGCTTAATTTCTTTTATTTGTGGCAATTTTATTTTTTCTGTGTTTTCCTTTTTGTGTGTGTGCATTATTCCTTGAGGGATGAAAATAACTTCCCAAGCAGCTTTGTTTTTAAAGACTGAAAAGTGTGAAAGCCTTTATCACAAATATATATTTATCAGGGAAACTCTAAGTCAGTGCTCTGAATAGCATGCCACAGCTCAAGAAGCAAATTAAAAATATAGGCTGGCTGAATTATTCACATACCAAACATCATGTCTTCAGCCATTAGGCTGAAATTTCTGTCAGTAACTGTACTTTTTTTTGTTGGCGCTTCTTTGTTTGGCCCTATGTGTTGTTTGTTCTTATTGAGCACATCCTTCTTTTGTAAATGGAAATCTGGATGTTCAATTATGATGCAGAGCTGCAACTCATTAGCAGTAAATTTTCGTACTGTTGCCATTTCCAGACAATTCTGTCACTTAACAATGTGGGGGCTTTGGGGAATGCCTGTATTCTTTTGATTTTTTTTTTTTTTTTGTGTGTGTGTCTGTGTTTTTGCTAATATGAAAAATAAACCTGATGGCAGATACAGTATTTCTGTATTTAGGAGCGGAGGTGCGTGGAGAGGTCTTCATAAAAGTAAAGGTTTCCTTTGAGTCTGGATTGTTCAAATTAGCCCAAGGTCAGTCCCTGCCAATTATTACCTCACTTCAGCTGTTCTCTGGACATTAATAAAAGCATATGCTTTATTAATGTGGAATCCAGTTAACTGTTTAGCACTTACAACGCAAAGTATGTTGTTTTTCACTGTGCTGAACTTTTAGCTTTTGAGCATATTTGCTTCATTTTCTTGGACTTTTAGAAGATGGCTTATGATATAAATATTAGTTTCATAACTTGATAATGGATTGAAATTGCCCTTTCATAGTTCAATACAAACTCATAAACTCTATTTTTACATTTCCAATCCATCAGTAGTTAAAAATAACTAATGCTTAAATGTTCCGTGTTGCCAATTCTGTTGACTTTTATAACAACTTTCATGATATTTGGTATATGCAATGTAGTTGTAGCCATATCAGTGCCAGGATATTAGAGAGATAAGGTGGGTGGGGTAGTATCTTTTATTGGACCAACATCTGTTGGTGAGAGAGACAAACTTTTGAGCCACACAGAGCTCTTCTTCAGGTCTGGGGAAAGTACTATCTGGTGTCTTTCTTAAAGTTCTAGCTCCAGGAGTCAAGTGATAATGTGAGAATCTCAGTTTTCATTTATTTAAAATGTATCTTTAGAATCCTTATGATTGTGGAGGAAAACTTGATTGTTCAAAGGCTTAAAGGACAATAAAAGACTAGGGTTTTTTTTTAAAAGAAATTTATTTTTAAGCCATTCTCATGATGGGGGGGGGAGGGCTGTGCCTAAATCATGATTTTGAATGGTTGGGTTTGGCAGCGCTGTTACTTTGAGCATAGAATTAATTGATAAATGCATCCATGCAGAAATGACTATAACCCATATTATAAAAAGAATAAAGAAGAAATAGAAAAGATATAATTTTCAATGATTGTTAGAGAGAAAAACCAAGTCATACCTTACTAAATTTAAAACTGATTTCTTCCCATCAGTAGAAAACAGAAACTATTCTTATTGATAGAATATTTAAGGGGGGAAAGTATGCTCTGCATTGGACAAAACAAACACAGTGTTTGGGGAAATGAATTTCTAGTATTTTGACACATTTCAGTGTTTCAGGTGGATCAAATTTTGGCTCTGAAGAACTTGCCAGTGCCTCCTTAAATCTATTTTAAAATCTAATTCTTTTATTTATGTATTTATTTATATAGTGCCCATGTTGCATAAGCAGCTTAACAGTCATGAAAGGGCAGGGATCAAAATTTTCATTAGCACAAAGGGAGTGGAAATGTATTCCACTGTCATACTAGTATCTCCCAGCAGGCAAAGGGCTGGCATAGCTACACTCTCGTGCCAGCCCCTTCACTAGGGTGACCAGATAGCAAGTGTAAAAAATCAGGACAGGGGGTAATAGGTGCTATATAAGAAAAAGCCCCCCAAATCAGGACTATCCCGATAAAATTGGGACATCTGGTCACCCCACCCCTCACATCCCCATGGTAGAGGGTCCATTGGTGGTAGCAAAGGGGCACAGCAGAAATACAGTTCTCAGCTGGTGAACAGTCCTGGGGCCCAGCTAGTGGAGTGAAGAGCAGCCCTCAGGTGCAGAACCAGCCACAGAATTAGGGAGTTAAAACTAGCTACCTGAAAGCTCCCCCCGGTGCTGAACTGGATGTATCTTGGCCATTGCAGAGAATCTGGCCCATAATCCCTTCTCCAAGTGTCTGACTTTAGGCCCACTGAAGTAGGGTAGGATTCAGTCTTATGTAATGGTGGCTGCATCCTGCAAGGTGCTCCAGACTAGCTCTGCAATGGGGAATTAGACTGAGTGTTGCAACTCCTAAGGTTTAGGCGGCCTGCTACAGCCCCAAGTTAGGTGCCCAGGCTCGCTATACAATGCATGGGGAGAGTTAGGTGCCACAGAAGGGGATTCACAAAAATAAGTAAACTGAGCAGGGAACTGCCTAAGCTAGCCAATAGGAAATGTTGAGGAGAAGGGTGAGACCTAAGCCCTACCCTTCAACCGGTGCCTCCCTCTGCTCAGGATTCATAGCTGTGAACCCTTTCATGGAGTTTGGCACCTAAGCCCTTCCTTTACCCCAATGATTAGAGCACTCACCCACAGTTGTGGGAGACCCAGTTTCAAATCCCCTCCTCTGCTTGCTGTGGAGCAGGGATTTGAACTCCCAGGTGTGCCCTTGCCTCTGTGCAATGGGGGTGGGTCTCACCCAATCTCTCCTTTTGAAGCTGTTCCACTTTGTATAAATAATCTAATAGTCATTGGGCCATAGGGAATACAAGTGATTCTATAACTCCAGAGTCAGGCAGCTCACTGGGGATGTGGGAGGTTCAAATCCCTGTCCCTGATCCAATGACTATTTAATTATTCACATGCTAATGGTATTTATATATAGTTTGAGTACATATATGTTTACATATGCAAATGACATAATTTGCATGGGCAGATTAGTGTGTCCAAATATTAGTGCACCTAACATACACATGCAGAAAAATATAGCCTCTAGTTGTAATTTTGGTGCATAGTTCGTAGCATTACAAGTATTTAATATATATATATATCTAATAAAACTGCAAAAAGTTATTCTTTCTACCAGAGGTTGCACTTTCAGTGAGCAATGACAACAAGGAGCATACAGGAAAATAATGTTAGGAAAAAAACAAACCATGGCTAAATCCTGAAGACCTTACTCAGTTTTTATTCAGGAAAATCTCAGTGGCAATTTTAGTGAGTAAGAGCTGAATGTATAAAATCTAACATGACCAGGGCCGGCTCCAGGCACCAGCCTGGCAAGCAGGTGCTTGGGGCGGTCGCTCCGGAGGGGGGCGGCACGTCCAGCAATTCCGCGAACGGTCCCTCACTCCCACTCGGAGCGAAGGACCTTCCACCGAATTTCCACCGCAGATCACGATGGCGTCTTTTTTTTTTTTTTTTTTTTTTTGGCTGCTTGAGGCAGCCAAAACCCTGGAGCCGGCCCTGAACATGACAATAAACACAAGGAATTAATTTGTAATTCTTGAAGGAGATTTTTAAATGTTATGAATGGCTGATGTCTTCATCTTGAAGAATCCCAAAATACTTTGCAAATTACAGGCAAAAACTTAATTGGGCACATCCAAAACTCCACGGATGCTTTCCTATGTGCACATATAGGCAGGGTGAATACATCAGTAACTAAACACATTTGCAAAAAGAACAGGAGTACTTGTGGCACCTTAGAGACTAACAATGCATCCGAAGAAGTGGGCTGTAGTCCACGAAAGCTTATGCTCTAATACATTTGTTAGTCTCTAAGGTGCCACAAGTACTCCTGTTCTTTTTGCGGATACAGACTAACACGGCTGCTACTCTGAAACCTAAACACATTTGGATTCCTAAGTCAGATGCATGAAGAAATCTTTGGGCACTTTTCTACATGTCCATGTCCCTGTATATGTTGTTAATCATATATGTAATAACATAAATGTATTTCGCACTACGCAGTCATAGTTCAGTGGCATACAATTGAGAGGTCAGAATAACCGCAGATGTTTTAGGAGTTAAAGCCTTGATCCAGAGCCCGCTGACGTCAATGGGAATCTTTTAATTGAGCCTTGGATCAGACACTAAAGGTGAAAGTAAAATCAGGATAAGAACATGCGGAGAGCACTGAGGGTTGAAGATGTTAACCTACCTCTTTCATAACAACTTGTTGAAGGCAGTTTGACATATTAATATATAATAATATAAAGTGTTCAATAATCTCTTTGTAGTTAAGGTTTCATCTCTTGCAACTCTTGAAATTCAAATCTCTACATTCCCAAAATTTGACTCTCAGGATGAACAAACTTTTTTCACTAAGTTGAAAGGAAATTCATGAAAAATATTTTATATTACAAACTGTGAAAACTTCCCAAAGAAGTGATTTTAACTATGTGTATCCTCTATCTGGCTCGTGCTGTTATTTGTATAATGGTTATGCCTAAGGGACAATTGAGACTGGAACCCTATTGTGCTAGGCACAAACCAGGGCCGGCTCCAGCATTTCTGCCGCCCCAAGCAAAAAAAAAAAAAAACCGCAATCGCGACTGGCGGCTAGGGCTGGCTCCAGGCACCAGCCCACCAAGCTTGTGCTTGGGGCGGCACCTGGAGGGGGGAAGTGCGGTGCTCTGGCTCCGGCCGCTGGGGAGAGCGGAGCAGCGGCGTGCTTGCCGCCCTCCCCCCGGCGCTCTGGCTGCCGGGGAGAGCAGAGCCCCGGCCGGGGCTCGCTGCCCTCCCCCTGGCGCTCTGGCCGCCGGGGAGAGCGGAGCCCCGGCCGTGGCTCGCTGCCCTACCCCCAGAGCTCCGACCGCCCTCCCCTGCCGCGCTGGGGGGGGCGGCGGCTGGAGGCTTTTTTGCCTGGGGCGGCAAAAAAGCCAGAGCCGGCCCTGCCAGCGGCGGCAATTGGGGGGGGGGAAAGCCGCGATCGGCGGTGGCAGTTCAGCGGCAGGTCCTTCTCTCCTAGAGGGAGTGAGGGACCTGCCGCCCCCGAATTGCTGCACGTTCCGCCCCTCTCCCTTGGCAGCCCCAAGCACCTGCTTGTTAAGCTGGTGCCTGGATCCAGCCCTGGCACAAACACAGAGTAATAAACACTCCCTGCCCTGAACAGCTTGATTAATATTTACCCAGTATTTGGTGGACAAATCTCAGACACCAAATGGTCCAATCCAACACCAGTTGAAGCCAATGGGAGTCTCCAATGGATGCTGGATCAGGCTTCAAAAACTAAACAAGTTAGTTTTGGACAAGGAGAACTTTGCACCTCGAAAGACTGGAGCAGGAAACCTGTCTAAGTGATCTGTGTTCTGCATAAGTCAGTGTAGTAAAAATAAGGGCTGAATCATCATCTCTGCCACTCTTTTTACCAGACAAAACCAAGTCTTTTATAACTTGAAAAGTGCAGTACTATATTTGTTGCTTAGTAGCTACCATGGGTCAAGTTAAAGTTCTGACTGAAATGTCTAATATGAAAGGGATACTAGAATCTTTTCTTCACCTTAACTGATCAGCTCCATATTTAACGCTTTACCATTCTTCACATTTCTCTAAGTTGTGGCCCAACATGCAGCCATTCCCAAGTTGTGGGAGTGCAGATGCAACCTTTGTACACGCATGTGTACACGCACCAAGCTGTGCTGGGAACTCCTCATCTGAGTAAGAGGTGGGGGGGAAGGTGCACACACATGTACTGTGATGTGTATGTGGAAAAAAGGCAGTGCGTGTCTTCTCCCCACTTCTTAAAAGAAATGATCGACTTCAATTTATCGCAACACAATACCTAGACAGTAAGTAACACAAGCAACAAACAAGAATGTGGCATAACGGAGGGGATAATTTAATTCACGGCTATAGTTACAAATTATTTATTTCCATTCTGGCTGTGAGAATGGGTTAGTTTCTGAAATGGAAGAATGCATGATGTGGCTTGAAAAACTATTAATTTGTTGCTCAAGAATTCCTTTACCAAAAGCCATCTGAGTGTAAATAACTAATTGTAAAGGTTGGGTGATTATTTTCTAGTTTTCATTTTGAACTAGATGGTGAAACGTTTACATTTCCTATAGATATGATTGATGCCGATAGCAAACAAGAAAAAAATCTTTTACTGGGTCAATAGGTTACTCACAAATGTGTGGGCAGGTTAATCCCAAAGCTCCTGTCCTTCTTAAGTGACCATTGTTATTTATGTATTCATAACCCTGGAAAAATCATAAAGACCTTTCCCCCCACTCCAGGAAGTTAAACAGATGCATTTACCTGTTACAAATGACTAACTAAAAGTAATCCTAAATTTTTATGACCTCTCACTGCACTTCCGAATGAGGTTTTTCTATCAAGGCACTGGAAAGTATTACTTTCTGCTCAGGTGTAACTGGAATCCTGAGTCATCTGTTCAAGAATGTTGTGGCTTGAAAGATATTAATTGCTTCTCAAACCTTAGAACTAGTCTAACTTCCAGAGTTTAATGGAGCAGATAGATTTAAGTTCTTAATCACACTGATTATCCTCCCCTCCAGAAATATGACACTCTCTGGAATGGACCATTCATTTTTACTGTTTTAGGATGTAATGATGCATGGCATTTATCATCAACTAGTTGGGAGCATCTTATTCTTTGAAAAGGAGGAATCAACATGCAGCCTTTTAACTGCATATCCAGGCCTGCCTTTGTTCTTTTCCTTTAGCAACTGTGATCACAAAGACCCACATTTTAGTTAGAGCACCTGCTTGTCATTACAGTGTAGCGCCAATCTATCCAACACTGGCTAATCAAAGCTCCCAACTGATTTCTATGTATTTGGTTCTACTCTGGGATTTTTCTGAGTCTCTTCATTATTGCCTGGCTGCTTGACACTAACCAGCATCCATTTTACACTGTTCCCAGATTCACTGCAACATGCTTACCTTGTACAATAACTGGTGTAGGTCCTCCCCTCTCTGTGACCTTGTACTAGAACATGAGGAGGTGTAGAGTGCAGGTGAGGATCTGTGGGCACTGAAAACAAAAAAGAAAATCTTTGGTCAAGAGTGCATGAGCCACGCACATCCTCACCTGGGGAACCATAAGGACAAGACATCACAACGAACTCCAGTTACTGTACAAGGTAAGGAGTCTCTCCTTCTCCTCATCAGACAGGAAGGAATTGAACAGACATTCTTTCTTGCTGAGTGAGAACCCTAACCACATTACTAAAATTATATGGGAGGCCACCACTGCTGCTACCTCCTCCCCTGGCTGTTTTCTGTGGAGATAGGTATGCTCAGAGCACGCATACCAGATTGGGCCCCCAGGCAAGATAAGTGGGGCATCATCTATCGTCACCTGATTTAAAGATATGCAGGATCCCTGCCCCCTCCATGGCCCCCTGCTCCTCTTCTTCCCCCCCCCAAAGTCCTGCCTCCTGGCCAGGCTGGAAGCCAGAGCTGGGTCATGGTAAGAGCCATCCAGGCAGCCCTGGCTGCTGTGGGGAACCCTGGGTGGAGAACCGGGGTGTCCAAGAGCAGCCCCTGGCCCAGATCGCCATCCAGCCGGGACTTGAACTCTGTATTTCGAGACTGTCCCATCCAATTCGGGAAGGGTGGTGACCCTAATCAGGACATCTTCCTGGGGTAGCAGTGCACATGCTCAAAGGCAGTAACATAGGTGCCAAGGGAACTTTTTACAGTGAAAATGTAGGCACAGTGGGTTTAGCCACCTGCAAGGTTAATTACTAAATGCAGGGCTGTATGGATTGCAGTGGTGCTCAAATCTGGGACTTAGGTGCCTTTGTGAATCTGGACCATAGCCCCTAGAAAGCCAGGTGATTTGCAAAGATAGCCAGCATTCCAGAAGCTGGGCTTCTGATGCAGAGAACCCAGAAATAATAAAGTGAATAGTGCATGCAACCTGTCTGGCATTCTTTAAAATCAGTTGGGTGAGCCCTGCAGGTTTAGAATATGGTGTTTCAGGGCTGAAGTTCTCAGAGCTTACTCCAAGTCTTTTGGGGCTAGCTCCTCCAATCATAAATGTTTCAGATGTTCACTAACTGGCTTTGTCTGCATTTTGTTTAGAAGAAAACATGCTCACTTTCTTCTGGTGTAAATGAACTTGGCTGAAATGTGAAGTGGAATCTTGGTTCTTTAAATCTTAGTAGGCCAAGAACCTTTTAACTCTGGGCCAACGTGGACTCTCAAAGTAACAATGTTAATTCCTCATGTGAACTTCATTAGTGGCCCCTAATTTTGAAAGGTTATCTACGGTAAGCCCTCGGCAACACAAATGCTTGATTTTGATAAATACTTGTTAAGCCTTAGGATTTACAAAGAAGATTCATGAGGGTTTTTGGCTCTGGAAATTTTAAAATATTCTTAATGGCTATGTGCGAGTTGTGCTCCTGAGTGCATAGCCATCGATAGCTTGGGTATCGCCAGCTTTTTGTTGCTAATTTACACAAACGTATGTAATAGTTCTGCTTGCAAATTACATAGCTAGCCACTGGATTCAGAGGGTGTAATTATTTTTGCATCTATATAGAGAAGACAAGAGCTACATCCATTTATTCCTGTGGAGGATCTGGCCAAGTAATGTAAACCATGTTCCATATAGAAAAATGGAAACTTTTTTTCTTGTCTTGTATCTTGTCTCAGTAATACGTTTTACTTTAATAGGTTAAAATGTTTGTATGTAAATATTTTCAGCCTGATATTGTTCATGTAATTTTTTTGATGAACCGTGCTGAAGTAATAAAATTAAACTGTCTGAAAATATTTCTCAGCTGCACAGAAGAGACAGAGTATTTCATGGTCCCAATCCTGCAAAGAGAACCTCATTGGAGGAGCCCTGCACCCACTTGGAATTCCATTGCAAGTAATGGGACTCTGTGCAGGTGCAGAGATCTGCCTGCATGGTTCTCTGTGTAGCTTCATTGACTTTATTCCATACAGCTAAATTCTGCCCCCAGCTGTGTGCAGGAAGGAATTCCCATCACATTAAGTCAAAGTCTTTCTCTGCCTAAAGTAGACTAACTTTTGACCATAACAATCACACCATTTAGCCAAAAGCCTGAGGAAATAAGACCTTGCCCTGTAACCTAAAGGACAATGGACTTGTGTTCTGTTGGACTAGAGAAGGCCAAGGGCTCTCTGTTGAGACTGTCTTACCACCAGCCATAGAAACTATCACTCTGAACACTTCAGCTGATCTCCGCTGTTGTCGAGGTGGCTTGGGAGAAGGCTTTACAGCTCAATGACACCACCATCTTCATGGTCTTCTATTGCACAGTGTAACTTCACCACCAGAATGCAAAGTGAACACTGCACTATGAAAAATAAATCGGGTAAATCCAAATCAAACAATGTTTAGGTGAGCCCTTTAAACAAATGTCCCTCCCAACATCACGATATTTGGGATGGAAGGATTTCAAAATCTGGAACAAATAGGGACTGGAAGGTCAGTAGGTAAAAAGATCAAGAATAACCCAAAGTCCAGCACATCACATTGTAGAGTCAGGAATATAGGGAAAGGGAGAAGAATGAGATGTTCACTAAGTCCCTGTACGCCAGCAGCTGCATTTGTAGCGTCTTAGAATATAATCAAATCATCCTGGTCGTAGTGGGCCTGACACTTTACAAGAAGCCAATGTGTGGGTTATAGTACTGGGTCAATGCATTGAGAACAGACAGAATCCTCGCCACTGCGTGTTGGATTGATTGAATCCTATGCAATGCCTTATCAGGAAGAGCTGTCAACAAAGAATTCCAATAATCCAATCGAGAGGTCACGAGTGCAAGAATAAGCACCTACAAATCGGATTGAGAGAGCAAAAGCTGAAGCCTAGCAATATTCGAGAGATGACAGAATGGACCGTTTCCCCACACTGCTAATATAATTAATGGAGATTGATTAGCTCATCATTATGCCCACTTTTGTTTGTTTTACTGTAAAAAGGAGACAATCTAAGATCATGAGAAAAGTGCAGCCAAATAAAGAGAGAAATACAAATCAAACCCATCTCCGCCATGCTTGGGGTTAACCTTGGAATATTGTGAATCTCCTAATAAATAAAAAGAAAAATAAAGACAGTTACAGCTCGGTCAACTCAATGGGAAATATAAAGCCATTTGCTATCAGTATAGCAGTAAAGTCCCAGGCTATGACAACATGCTGTCCGGATCCTGGAACTAGATTGTGAAGAACAAATTCTTGAAAACAATGGGCACTTTACACTTATTAAAGAAACTTGATTAAATTGGTGAATATTGACTACACCAAACTGATCCTCTGGTGAAAGAAAAGACTAGGGCAGAAGAATAAAAAAAGACCTGTCAACTACAGAATAGTCCTAGATACGTTAGCTGAATTTGTATGGTCCTTAAGTCTGTTTCAACGTGTTCCTCATTCTATCACATCTAACAGATAAGCCACTATGCCTAAACTGTTTTTCTTAAAAAGATGCAATTCATTGAGGTGAATGAAAACTAGAAGGGCACGGCTTTTGTCCTGGTTTGGCACATCTCTATGGCTAGTGTTATTGTGGCTTTGAAGTAGGAGAGGGTTTTGTTTTTAAAAAGAGTCTGCTTTATGAGTTCAGGATTTTGGCCTTGATTCAGGAAAGCATAGCTATTTGAGACCGCATTTAAGCACATGCACAACTTTAAGCATGAAAATGACTTCTTGTTTGTGCTTGTTCTTCCTTAAACTTCAAACATTTCTCCGTGCTACTTTCATATTTAATCATTCTCTCTCATTACAAAGACAGGAGGGATCACTGCAATAACTTCAGCTTCATTAGTTACTGATCTACATAAACTCCATGCAGTCAGAATGCAACCACTTGTCTCCGTAAATTCTATGGGAACTTTGCAGTTAGACAGCAGCTGCTGGTCTGTATAAATGCCACAGAACATATAATCAAATGGCAACTGATGGCCCCATTAGCTAAATGGACCTCTTGGGCACGTCAATTGACCTTCCTTCAGGGAAAAATATAATGTTTCCACCTAGTTGCAGCCATGGGACACCACACTTGACATGCCAAGTGCACCTCATCCAAAGTGGAGTCATGAATATAACCATGGTGATTAGGCTTTTAACAAATACATGAAGGGTGTGGGGGTTGGTCTACCTCAATGTTTAAGGAGCCCCTGAGATTCTGTAGAAATATGTGTGTGTAGAATCGCACCAAGATGGTATGATCAGTTGTGCTTATTCATCCATCCAATGAAAAAAGGAACCACTTGATTAAATTAAAAAGCAACTAAATTAAAATCCATAATAGAAAATAATCTTGGACTCAGTATATGATTAACCTGTGGAATTTACTGCAGCAGGATATTACTGAGACAAATAGTTTAGTAGGATTTAAGGATTAGACACATGAATAAGAATAGCATTTGCTGGTTACACTAGTTAGGATTTAGAGGGGCTGGGGGAAGGACTATTAGTACATCCATGAGATCACAAACTGATCACCAACCCAGGGAGGAGGACAATCCTGCCTGCACTCCCCCAGCCTGTGATACAGTGTTGACCAGGTGTATTAGTCCACAGTTTCTCCTTCCCTGTGAAATATTGGGTACTGGTATAGACCACTCAAGCAGGTACCATACAGGATGAACCATTGCTCATTTCTGCTATGGCAATGCCTATATCCATTTGGATCGAGCCACCATTATTAGCCTTCTACACACACAGCTCTTTTTTAAATAATTTAACAAAATCTGGCAGCATGGCCAAATGCCTCCAGACAATCTCTGTTAAGTAATAGAGATGATATTCTTGTTTCTGACTCTTTTAAATTAAAACACAGAGGTGCTGGAACAAGAGATACTGAGGGTGTAGCAGCACCTCCTGGCTTAAAAGTAGTTTCCATCATATACAGGGTTTAAAGTTTTGTTCGATGACTTTCAGCACCCCCAATATAAAAACTGTTCCAACACCACTGTTAAAGCACATTTTTTTTTTTTTTTTCCTATTGACTACAGAAAATCATTTTCACTCAGTAACCTGCCTGGGGGCAGAATTGCACTCTTAAACTTTTTTTAAAAAAAAGTATTGAGAAACCATTATTTTTAAGGCAGTATAAACCTCACAGGCCAGATCCTCGGCTAGCGTAAATTAGCATAGCATAGCACAGCTCTGTCGTCAGTGGAGCTGATTTCACGAGCTGAGGATCTGACCCTATATCTGTAAAATAAACTCAAACGAACATTTCTACATTGGAGAATGATGTGCTGCGAGTATGGATACCAGATGACTCAATATGCTTGTAGGACACACAAACAACATTCAAGGGCCAATATTATGTAGAGAAAGCTTTTCTTTAAAAATCTTATTAAAGCTGATTTATGATGCTTAGAAAACTAATGTCCAGGTGACAACTGACTGATGTATCTCTTTATTTAGTTTGGTGTAATCCAGCATTTTTGTTTTGGACTAGGAGATATAATGATTCAGTTTTAAGGCTGAGATGTCACGTGCATTGCTATGTACTTTTAAACACACTGCTGCAATGGCCTAAGCAGGGGCGGCTCCAGGCACCAGCGTAGCAAACGCGTCCCTGGGGCGGCAAGCTGCAGGGGACGGTCTGCCAGTCGTTGGGAGGGCAGTAGTCAGGCGGCCTTCCGCGGCGTGCCTGCGGGAGGTCCGCTGGTCCTGCGGTTTCAGCGGCAATTCAGTGGCAGGTACGCTGAAGGCGCAGGACCGTCAGATCACCCACAGAAACGCCGCCGAATCCACATGACCATGGACCGCCTGCAGGCATGCCACCGAATGCCGCCTGACTGCCGTGCTTGGGGTGGCAAAAAACATAGAGCCGCCCCTGGGTCTAAGCAAGCATAGGAGTAGATATTTTGCAATATTCGGTTCTTCTCTAGGGTCACTAATTGGCTTAAAACTGCAGTGTCAACATTTAAAATAATGAAAATCAACAAGTTACAAAATGCTTTATAAACCATATTGCTACACCACCCAATTTTCAGCCCGGCTTCCAATATGGCCTAACTACTTTTGGGGTTTTTTTGTTTTGTTTTTTTTTTTAAATAAACTGATTGTGCCCACAAAGCTGAGTGTGAAAATGTAGGGTTTGCTCAAGCAAAATGGATATACATCCAACTTTCTGGTAGCTGCAATCACCATTTTTTGCATTTGCAAAATCTGAAGTTGGAGTAAACCAGAAGAGCTGGGTTTGTGTTAAGGAGTGAATGTTAAAGTTCTACATTTTAAATACAGAATCCTAACTATCCTCCTCTAAAATGAAGGATAAAAGAGCTGCAAATATTGGCATAGTTTTTTTTTGTTTTTCTAGTGCAGTCTCTTTTTAGTTACCTGGTGATATAGTCCTGTATCTTAAGACATGACTTCTGTACTATGGTTGATAATAATGCTTAGGGTGACCAGACATCCCATTTTTAAAGGGATAGTCTCTAATTTAAGCCCTCCTGCAGGTGTCCCAACTTTTTCTGAAAAACAGGCAAATTGTCATGGTATTCTCCGTCTCTCCCCATATCAGCCAAAGTCTTGCACTGGCATGGGGAAGCCTCTCCGCCCCTCAGCTAAGCTCTGGAGTGGTGTGGGGGGGAGAGCGATTTCCAGCTTCTTCACGCCCCAAACCCGCAGACTCCACACAGTCCCCAAGGCAGGGACTTAGTACCTTCTTCACCCCTACCCTGTGTCCTGCCCCCAGGGAGCGAGGGGCTGCTCCATCCCCTAGGCACCCTCCCCTGCTGAGCCACCTCTCTGGCCGGGTTCCCTGAAGCCCTGGCAGTCAGGTTCCCTGGGCCCTGCTGCACAATACATCCTTAGGGCTTAACCCCTTCCTGCCCGTGCTGTAGGTGGGGGAAAGAAGGGGGCTGGGTTATGTCTGTGGCCAGCAGCAGCCTGGAGGTGCTAGCTGCCTTTGGAAACAGTGCAAGCAGGAAGGGAAAAAGCTGCTTCCAGCCACACAGAAGCCAGGGAGGGGAAGAACTTTCCAAAGACACAGGCCAGGACATCCCTTACCCCCAGGGGTTCCCAAACTTGGTTCGCGGCTTGTTCAGGGTAAGCCCCTGCTGGGCCGGTGAGACGCTTTATTTACCTAAACGTCCGCAGCTATGGCTGCTCGCAGCTCCCAGTGGCCGTGGTTCGCCATTCCCGGCCACTGCTTCCTCTCCTCTGCCCCCCCGCCAGTGCCTCCTGCCCGCCAGCGGGGCCCGCGGATCAGCACCTCCTCCTCCTCCATCCCCACGCCTCTAGGGTGACCAGACAGCAAATGTGAAAAATCGGGACGGAGTGGGGGGTAATAGGAGCCTATATAAGAAAAAGACCCAAAAATCGGGACTGTCCCTATAAAATCGGGATATCTGGTTGCCCTACGCGCCTCCCACCCGCTGCAATCAGCTGTTTCGCTGCATGCAGGAGGCTGGAGGGGAAGATGGGGGAGGAGCGAGGACGTGGCACGCTTGAGGGAGGGGGCGGAACTGTGTGGGAAGAGGTGGGGGTGGAGCGGAGGTGGTAAGAGGCGGGGTGGGGTGGGGTGGGGCAGGGCAGGGCCTTGAGGGAAGGGGCAGAGTGGGGGTGGGGCCTGGGGCAGAGCCGGCAATTGAGTACCCCTCCGCACTTCGGAAAGTCGGTGCCTGTGCCCAACTGCGCAGTATTTCTTTTTAACAGGGGCTCAGGCACCTTGATGTTAAATTGAATGTTTGTACGATTAATTGCCGTTGAACTTGCTTGAATAAGAGTAATTTTACTAGGTGTCCCACATTCAGCATAGGGAAATATGCTAATAAATGCTGCGCCTACAGATGCCTCAAAAATAAGTTTGCTTTCTTCTGTACCTTTCAGGAACATTGCCTTTTAATCTCCCTAGATTGTTATGTCCACAACAACCACTTATAAATATAGTTAGGTTGATGTAAATACAACAATAGGAGGGAAGATACAAAATTAAAAAAAAAAAAAAAAAAAGTGACTTACCAACCGGGAGTAATTAGGATGTTTTATAATAAGACCATTTAAAAGAATAAATGACCTGAATCAAAGGTCAAAGCCTTTAGCCAGCTTTCTGCAGGAGATATTTTTTCAGTGTAAAATGATTTAGAAAAAAAAATAGTGAAAAGCTAAATAAAATAAGAGGCATTTTATGTGCATGTTCAGACAAGAACAAATTTTAAAGTATTCTTAAAGTTTCTCATTTTAAATGTCTCTTTTTACTTACCTTTGCAAATATCAACAACATTCCTGCACACTGTAATCAAATACTTTCCCCCAAAAGCCATGGAATGTGCCATAATTTGTCAAAGATCCTTACTGACAAGTTTTTAGTAAAGTCCACTACAGCAAACCTTCTTAGGCCCCCTTGACCCACGTAGCAGATGACCTTTAACCTTATTTGGGCCTCTTTTATGAGCTTCTTTCACTCTGACCAGATGGCTAAACTATCAAAGGTTTTTATGAGTAAAAACTGCTTTTCAAACTCACAAGTTGTATATTTCTCTCCATGTTAATGTGAACTATCAACCGAAAGGCTTTAAATTGAAAACACAAAAGGTGCTCTGCAGCTGCCCTGGTCTGAAATGGAGTACCTTGCATTATGTGGACTGGGTGGGGATGTTTGCAGAGTAAACAGCTGATGTCCAGATGAAGACAGTTTAAGGCCAAATATTTAAAATGCCCACCAAACTAATAATTGATTTTTTCCCCCTCCATGACCTTGTATTAAGTCACACATAAAATGTGTTTTGCAGAGCCATTCTAAATTATATTCTTCTCACCAGCCCCCACCCTCTCTTCTAATTATAACCTACTATGCTGAGTGGCAAATTAGGACTAATTAAATCAAATTGTGTCAGAAACAGAAATAGAAAGAATATAGCCTTCTCACTCAGTTTGAATTTCAAGCTAAACATCTTTGAACACCTGGGAATCACTTTCTTAGAAACTTGGCAGTTGAATTGTCTTGTCCCTTCAAACAGTCTTCCTTCAAATTACCAATGGGTATGTAGTTTTATTTAAATGCTAAATGTACTAACCTATGTGAGTTGATGATTATACTTCAAGTGCCTAGGCAATTCTTAAATGTAGTGAACGTAAATATTTCTAGTGGTGTCATTCAGTGACAGTAGCATTTGGACTTGCTGTATATAATAATAATTTAAATTTTAATAATAAAAATCTGAGGAGAATGGTAAAGCACAAAGAAAAAAGTCTTACTATCTTTTCTGAAGAAACAATGAGGAGTCCTTGTGGCACCTTAGAGACTAACACATTTATTTGGGAAAGCTTATGCCCAAATAAATGTGTTAGTCTCTAAGGTGCCACAGGGACTCCTCATTTTTTTTGCTGATACAGACTAACACGGCTACCACTCTGAAACCTATCTTTTCTGAGACAATTGGGTAAAAATACAACCTGCTTTTCCTCCTTTTCTCACAGATTTCCTGAAGCTCTGTTACCAAACTGTTGGTTTTAACCCTTTAGCTTCTGGGATGAAATCACTCGTGCTGTGACTTGTTTTTGGCTTTAGGGGGAAGATCAAACGTTGATGAGCAGAAATATATATTGCTGAGTTACATAAGTAACATATTTTGGAATCTATCTTCAGTCTAGCACACTTAATCAGAAGGCCAAAAACATATCCACGCCACAAAACAAACTTAAAAATAATTCTTCTACATAAAGTGAGAAATATGACACAATTCACTCTGAAATGCAACCTCTTAATGAACATGTATTTCAAAGACAAATATCCACAAGCCTTTTCTGAATTCAATTAATGAGATTTTTTTTTCAGTTCAGATAAGAAATACATATTGTCAAAAAAGTCTATAGACTGGTGGAGTTGCCATGTCTGCTGTAGGTCAATAAGTCATGTTTGCATTCCAAAAGCACATAGGATTACTCTCTCTTTTTAAAATTTGGCAGTAAATCAGAACTACTGTATCTATAGCTGTCAATCATGAAAGCAAAATCCAATAGAGATAATAATGTATGGGAAAGTAGATATAAAATATATTAAATCTTCCCTCCCAGAAAATTTTTTTAGCTTATCCTTACCTTCTGTCCAAAGCTTTTCACTTTCTCAAGTTTCTTTACATGTGACTTGTTAATCCATCAGCCTTGTTTATCCAACCAGGTTTATTAATGACAAATGTTTCTGGCCTTGTTGAGTTATGACTGTAAACTGAAAGAATATGAGGGCCAAGGTGAAAAGGTGATTTCTTTATAACAGCTGTAATTTATCCTGGGCTTTGGCCAGGCCTTTGATTTTGGACTGGCTCTGGATATAGTATTCCTACTGATTGCATTAGAATAGCCCTTAGGGGTCATGCTGAATTCCAGGGCCCTGGAACCAGTTAGAAGAATGGAAGATGACCATATGTGCAGGGTTAGAGAATGATAATAAGGTGCAGCACAATAAAGCACAATACAAGCCTGGGTGTTTTGGAAATCCTCTGCCATGCCTTGTGCATGCTGTCATTCATATAGGCATTACGCAAGAAATGCTACTTAGCTTGTTCAGGGGGGGAGAAAAGAAAGCAAGAGAAAAGAAATTAAGTATCTTGGTTAGATCCTGGGTTCATTAAACATCTCTTGTAATGAGAAGTTTAAGGGTATCCTATTACTACTGTTTAGCTTTCAAAAGGACACGGCAGGCCCAATGCCATCTAAAGCAGCTTCATAAATTGCTATTCTGAATGTAATGCTTGTTGTACAAAAAGCTAAACATTCTCTGAGTCTCATTAGGTAGGAGGAAATGTAGAACATGAGATCCCGTCTCTGATTTTAACCTTATCTTTTATGGACCTGAAAATTAGATTCTTGAGAAAGGCAGATGTTCCACTACATTGCCAGTTTTCCTGAGGGAAATTCATTGTTATAGGCAATTTAAATGTAGTGTTGTGGCATTTTTGTGATTTTTTTTTATTTTTTATTTTTATTCCTTTAAAACAAATAATTTTACAATTATACAAGATTCCATGTTGCATGCGGGGCATTCTATAAAGGGAACTGAAGTGTACAAACTGAGCAATGTAGATGTAGCCTCACCCAAAAACATAGCAAATACTGATAAAATTTTGGTGCATGTGTCTGACCCTATCTTACACTCATACTCTCAGATCTACCAAATCATCATCAAACTCTCATTTACACCATGTGGATAGAACTCAGTGCAAGCTGAGAAATCAGGGATTTTCTCTCCCTCCCCCCACCAATCTATTGCTAATGGAAAATACCAGAATGAAATCTCTGGTGACTGAGGTCCACGCTCTAGAGGCTAAATACAACACAGTAAGTACCAATGCAAGCTTTCCCCACACCACATCAAACCCATGGGCACCTTTATTTCCAGATGCAAACACATGGTTAGTGATCTAATTACAATTGTACAAATCACTGTGGGGGCACTGTGTGCCTTCAAAAACAGAGCAATCCTACCTCTTAAAGTACAATTTTGCTGCTTGTTGAAAGGTCCCACTTCTTTGAAGGGCAGTTGATTTTCATGCCTCAGTGAAGCATTGCTGATGTTCTCCAGTTGTGGCAATGTTGATCTGTGGCCTGATTCAAGACTTATTGATGTCAACTGGGGGCTTTTCACTGACTTCAACAGGCTTTGGGTCATACCCCTGCTGCAGGGCATAATATTTGAATTATGTCAGATCCATCAGATATCTGAATGTGGTCTAACTAGTTAATTGTGATAATGTATACTATGTCATCTGCATATATATATAAAACATACATTAAAAAATGCTTTCAGTATCTATAATCCTCCTACTTGTCTACTGCTCATACGTGTCAAAAGGACAGAGTACATGCATCTAAGTCCAAAGATACAAATAGGAATCTCAGTGCAAGGTTCCCTTTAAAATAAAACCCTAGCTTTTCCTTACACGTTCTGCTTTTATTATGCCTTTTAAAACTTTGTATTTTGTCACTATTCATATATATGAACTTATGAAATAGAATCATTCAAATCTTATTGCCTACTAATTCCATCATATTTAACCTGCAAAGAATCAAGACAGCCTCTTCTAAAAAGAGTACAGCTGTGCATACACAGGAGAATGCAACATCTGACACCCTGTCACACCATCTACAGGAGCATCACACAGGTTTGCTCTTGTAAATTTGATACTATTCAAAATCAAATGTGTTGGGGGTCAGGAACTGGATAGACTATGAGATGCCTGAGCCTAACAACATGCTTGACTTTTTTTCTCAAGTGAGGACATAGAGAAAAATCAAATGCTTTTGTTATGTTCAGTCTACATGATGATGTTTTAGTCTGCTAAATGCTACCACTACTGGTCACATAATATATTTCCAAGGGCTTTCCTTATCCTGAAGTCTATTTAGCAGGTGTTGTGTGTTGTGTTTGCTTGTTTGAGGTTTTTTTACATGACAGAAATACATGTCCATGAATGACAAAGCAGAAATATTAGGGGAAAAATAAGATCCAGACTGTCAGAAAAGGCTATGTAATTGCTCTTGCCAATGTACCTAATTGCATATGTGTGTAGTTATGTACATGCACAATCATAGTAACTGTCCACGCTAAATAGGTGCACCATTGGTACATACCTTGCATGCCTCTAACTTTTTAGAACCTGGTCCTAATTTCCTATATTGGCAAACTGCACAATAATGGCAAAGAAACAACTTTTGGATAGCATAGATATTCAAGACATTTGAAATATAATTAGTGAGCTAGATGACACAGTACGCTAGTGCCCAAGCTTTTCACCCCAAAGATCTGCATTCAAATCTAGATTTAGGCCACAACATACAATGAAGGTTTAGTCTCATTCTACTAACCACTTATGCCTATTGTTTCTTTTCCCTAGCTCTGTCTACTTGTCTATCTTTAGGCTGGAGTATAAACTATTCTTCTTCAGTGTTTGGAAAATACCTGGCATGTACAGTGGGCAGCACTGTAAATAAATAATAATGGGGGGAAGAGGGGGTCATATTAATGTTGCTGCCCTCAAGCATTCAAAAAATCCTGCGTCAGCCTCCAAGAATCATGAGATTGGCTTAAAAATCATGGAGTTTTTTTTTTATTTTGTTTGTTTTGTTTTAAGAAATACATGCTGAGTTCTCTTTGGGCCATGTCTACACTAGCAGTTATGTCGGCAAGATTTTTGTCACTCGGGTGTGAAAAAACAACTCCCTGGAGCAACATAATTTTTGCTAGCATAAGTGCTCACGTGCACAGCACTACGTCGGCGGGAGTTTGGGCTCCAGCCAACATAACTACCACCGCTCAATGAGCTGGCTTTATGTCGACAAGAGAAGTCTCTCCCATCGGCATAGAGCGGCTACACAAGCTCTCTTACAGCAGCACAGCTGCATTGGTACAGCTGGGCTGCTGCAAGCTTGTAAGTGTAGACGTGGCCTTTGTCTTTTGGATTTTTAGCCATATTTTCAGGCTTTTCTCTGCAACCATGAGGGCCAGAAACTCATTTAGAAAGAAAAAGAGAACTGTGATGCTCACGTAATCAACTAAGATGGGGTGTAAAAAATTGCGAGTGAGCAACACTGTAATGTTGCCTAACCCACCACACAATTTTGTGCATGACAGACAGTGTCTGCACAAGAGAAGGCCAGAAGTGGAATGACGGAGCTGTTGCAGGACAGGACTGAGGGTGTGTCTTGACTGGCAATGTTAAAACGTTGCCGCGGCAGCGCTTAACATGGCTGTGTAGTTGCAGCACCAGCGCTAGGAGAGAAATCTCCCAGCGCTGTAAAAAAACCACCCCCACGAGGGGAGTAGCTCCCAGCGCTGGGGCACTGTCTACACTGCCACTTTACAGTGCTGAAATTTGCAGCGCTCAGGGAGGTGTTTTTTCACACCCCTGAGTGAGACAGTTGCAGCACTGTTAACTGGCAGTGTAGACAAGGTCCCAGTCTACGGAAGCTGCTTCTTGCCTAGCTAAAGTCAATCCAATCCATCACATTCAAGAGTAATGAATTGAAACACATACATTTTAAAAAATGAATACAAAAACATTTTCCTCCATCCAAAGCCACAGAAGCTAGGACATGTTCTCTAAATGAATAATGCGAAAGCCCTCTAGCAGGTAACTGCATCTTAGGCTCACATAATGGAAAAACATTGTTTTATCTTCCCATCTGATATGCCACCAGCCTTCTTTTACTCCTTCTGGAATTCTGCACCACTGTGCCATACAGAATTTGTGCAGAATTAATGTTCCCCACGGAATTCTATTTTTCTTTTTTATGCAGAATTTGTGATTTCCACCAAAATGCTTCTTTTTTCCATTTTTTTTCTGGCTGGGGCTCCCCACTGTCAGCCACCTGGGGCTGGCTATGTGTGATTATTTTGACAAATAAAATATGCAGAATTTTAAAATATTGTGTGTAGAATTTTTAATGTTTTTTGGTGCAGAATTCCCCCAGGAGTATTATTTGCAGAAAGTTGACCTTGTGTCAAAGATGATCTGACTGACATTTTCTATTTCTGGAAATGATTATTCTGTTTATAAAAAGTTCAGCTAAGAAAAACCTTGAAGTTTCCTTCTCCATTTCCACCGATCTTAAAGATTGAGTTACAGTCTCCATTTGTGATAAACTTTGGAAGTTATTCTTAAGAAATTTTGACCCCAAAACTAGAAAATACAAGAAGTATTAAGGTATAAATGTTGTAAATATGAAAAAGACAAAGTAATACTGACAAGGGAGATAAAGGCAAACTAAAGCAAAAAGGACCAGACTTCCAAAAGTGCTTAGCACCCAATACTATTGCAAGATTTTTAGAAAGCTCCTATGTAAGCATTTGTGACGAATACACAATCCTATGTGTAATGAAAAAAGAGATTGCATGTTTCTGGCAATACTGCCATCATATCTGAATTTTTGACCTCTCCTATAATCTCAGCAATTGAAGCATCTCTTCCAAAGTTTCACTGTTTACTTTGTTATTCCATAGAGAGTGATGTTTTCCCAATAGAGGTTCTCTTCTAATTTTTTTATTATTATTATTTATTAATCTGTTCTGTGCTATAAATACTCAGTACTCCTTAGGGCTCTTTAGAAAAGATTCACATTTCGCTTTTCTAGCATTCAGTTCTCCCACTGAACTGATAAGCAGATCAGTCACTAACACATCAATAAAGAAGAGCAATGTTGTACCTTAATATTTGACATCATTACCCAACACACCCATGCAAAACAAACGGCAAGGAATGCAGTTTTTCATGCTTTATCAGCTGTAACTAAACATGTGGTTACAAAAAAAATGAATCACTCAAAGTTAATGAAGCTTTAGTTATGATTTCATATAATCCTTTTTAAACAAAACAAATTCCATTGAAAGAATATAATAGATTAACTCTGGGACTGAATCAATTTGTTTTAACTTCAATGTTATTTACTACCCATACACTTTCCATCTTCGGCTCAAACTCTGTTTTGTCACTGCCAGCAGCATTTTTAAATTTTGTTTAAAGTAACCTAAAATACTCTCAGTTCTAGTTTCCTAGAAACTGAACGCCAGTGGTATACTGTGGCATTTTTAGCCAAGCATGCAAAATGGCATCCTCCGCACTGCGTGACTTTGCGTATATGGTACATTGTACATGAGAGGTCATGTTGTTCAGAGGATGCCATTTTGTTCTGCATTTGGGGGCCAGATGGAATTGTCCCACTGGTGCAGCCAGTCCTGGGAAATACAATGTATGCCTTGAATAAAATGACAGCTTGCTACTGCATAATGCCCCTTTTAAGATTTGAGTTTAGGGCAGGTCTATGCTACAGCGGGGATCGACACTCTGAGATCGATCCACTGGCATTCGATTTAGTGGGTCTAGTAAAGACCTGCCAAATCGACTGCAAATCACTCTCCAGTCGACCCCTGTACTCGACCCCCGACTAGAAAAGTAAGGTAAGTCGACGGGAAATTTTATCTCGTTGACCCCCCGCAGTGTAGACCCTGTGGTAACTCGACCTAAGGTACATCGACTCCAGATACATTATTCACGTAGCTGGAGTTGCGTAGTGTAGGTCAACTTACCGCAGTAGTGTAGACATAGCATAAGTGGACTAATCTGTTTTCATTACTGAAATACTGGTTTAGCAGCAAGAAAAACAAACTCAGAAATTTTGATTACTCAGGTACCATTTATATGCACATTAAACTCAATAGAATAATAATGTTTTGGTCTTCTAGAGTGCTTTCTGTCAATAGATCTTAACTATTTTAAAGATATTAAGAAATGTAGCATCACAATAGCCTAGTGAAGTTGGAAGAGTCTATGTGGAATGGAGAAGCCGAGGCACAAGTTGACATGGTCATACAGTGAATCAATTGTGAAACCAGGAATAGAATTACAATTTCCTGATTTCCAGCCCCATGTTTTAACCACAAGACCATACATAATATCTAGAACAAAGTTTAGATTGTCCAAAGAATCAGAAAAATCTTAGGGGTTTGTTTGTTTGTTTTCTGGGTGAGTAATACGTGAGGTTATTACACCAGCCTCTCATATTTGGAGACTTGAGTTCATGTTCTACATTAGAGCTGCCCCCAAACAGTTTTCCTATTTAACAATATGAATCATTTCATGGGACAAAAAGTCATTCCCACAGAAGTCTGGTTTTCCCATAGGAAATTTTGAAACAAAATTTTTAATTTGAAATCTACATTTTTGGAGTGGAAAATGCCATTTTTAAGTTTAAAACAAAACAGACATTTTCGTTTCACTTTGAAATGTGATTTGGAACAAAACCTTTCATTTCAAATTGGTTTGAAACCTACTGGAAGAAAAATTTCTCAGAGGGAGGGAGAAGGGGAATTGTTTTCTGACCAGCTTTACTTAGATCACAGCTGACAGTGAATTTGTTGGTTTCCTCTTAGGGGATGGTCCATAAATGCACTTATGTCACTACCCTAGTTAGACAATTGCACGCACCCTACACATAGCCCCCCACCCCCCAAAAAATTATTTGTACTCTTAGCAGTAATAGTACAAGCAAGGGGATTGTGCACTGGACTGGGCTCAGCCAGGGTGGAGAAGCCCTTTCTGCTGCTCATGCAACTTAGGGCTTGTCTACACTGGCACTTTACAGCACTGCAACTGTCTCGCTCAGGGGTGTGAAAAAACACCCCCTGAGCGCTGCAAGTTTCAGCATTGTAAAGTGCCAGTGTAGACAGTGCACCAGCGCTGGTAGCTCCCAGAGCTCTGCCGTGACTACACAAGCCACATTAACGTTGCCAGTGAAGATGTGCCCGATGTGCCCATCGGTGGCAGAAGAGGGCAGAGCCTGCTTCCAAACACCTGCCAGTATTTGGCCAAAGCTTGTCTGACAAACTGGTTATAAGTGGAAACTCAATGTAGCATGTGCACTAGTTGCTCCAATTGCATAAATACCTGCTCGTGTGCACAAATGTTGTTTTTTTTTCTACATATCCTAATTAAGGGTATGTCTACACTACGGGATTAATCTGAATTTATATAATTCGAATTTTGGAAACATTGTATAAAGTCGAATGTATGTGGCCACACTAAGCACATTAATTCAGCGGTGTGCGTCCATGTACCGGGGCTAGCGTCGATTTCTGGAGCGTTGTACTGTGGGTAGTTATCCCATAGCTATCCCATAGTTCCCGCAGTCTCCCCCACCCATTGGAATTCTGGGTTGAGATCCCAGTGCCTGATGGGGCAAAAAACATTGTCACAGGTGGTTCTGGGTACAGCCTCACCCCTCCCTCCATGAAAGCAACGGCAGACAACCATTTCGCGCCTTTTTTCCTGGGTGAACACTGCAGTCTCCATACCACGGCAAGCATGGAGCCCGCTCAGCTCAAGACAGCAGTCATGAACATTGTAAACACCTCGCGCGTTCTCGTGCAGTTTATGCTGAACCAGGACCAGAAAAACAAGGCGAGGAGGAGGTGGCGACGGCAGCACAGCGACAAGCGTGATGAGGACATGGACATGGAAACAGAATTCTCTCAAACCGCGGGCCCCAGTGCTTTGGAGATCATGTTAATGGGGCAGGTTCTATCCGTGGAACGCCGACTCTGGGCCCGGGAAATAAGCACAGACTGGTGGGACCGCATAGTGTTGCAGGTGTGGGACGACTCCCAGTGGCTGTGAAACTTTCGCATGCGTAAGGGCACTTTCATGGAACTTTGTGACTTGCTTTCCCCTGCCCTGAAGCGCCAGAATACGAAAATGAGAGCAGCCCTCACAGTTGAGAAGTGAGTGGCAATAGCCCCGTGGAAGCTTGCAATGCCAGACAGCTACCGGTCAGTCGGGAATCAATTTGGAGTGGGCAAATCTACTGTGGGGGCTGCTGTGATGCAAGTAGCCAAAGCAATCACTGAGCTGCTGCTACGAAAGGTAGTGACTCTGGGAAATGTGTAGGTCATAGTGGATGGCTTTGCTGCAATGGGATTCCCTAACTGTGGTGGGGTGATAGATGGAACCCATATCCCTATCTTGGCACCGGAGCACCAAGGTACCCCGTACATAAACCGCAAGGGGTACTTTTCAATGGTGCTGCAAACACTTGTGGATCACAAGGGACGTTTCACCAACATCAACATGGGCTGGCCAAGAAGGGTTCATGACGCTCGCATCTTCAGGAACACTAATCTGTTTAAACGGCTGCAGCAAGGGACTTACTTCCCAGACCAGAAAATAACCGTTGGGGATGTTGAAATGCCAATAGTTATTCTTGGGGACCCAGCCTACCCCTTAATGCCATGGCTCATGAAGCCATACACAGGCAGCCTGGACAGGAGTCAGGAGCTGTTCAACTACAGGCTGAGCAAGTGCAGAATGGTGGTAGAATGTGCATTTGGCCGTTTAAAAGGTCGCTGGCGATCGTTACTGACTCGGTCAGACCTCCGCCAAACCAATATCCCCATTGTTATTGCTGCTTGCTGTGTGCTCCACAATCTCTGTGAAAGTAAGGGGGAGACCTTTATGGCGGGGTGGTGCTGATTATGCGCAGCCAGACACCAGGGCGATTAGAAGAGCACACCAGGAAGCGCTGTGCATCAGAGAAGCTTTGAAAACCAGTTTCATGACTGGCCAGGCTACAGTATGTGAAATTTCTGTTTGTTTCTCCTTCATGAAAACCCTCCCCCTTTATTGACTCATTCTCTGTAAGGAACCCACCCCCCCCCCCTTCCCCCAGCTTGCTTTCAAAGGAAATAAAGTCACTATCATTTAAAAATCATTTATTCTTTATTAATTGATTATAAAAAGAGGGAGAGAACCCGGGTGGGGTTTGGGAGGAGGATTGGCAGGAAGGAAAAGGCCACTAAAAAAAGGTTAAAAAAATGACAGCCTTTTGCTTGGGCTGTCCACTGGGGTGGAATAGGAGGGTGTACGGAGCCTCCCCCCCCACATTCTTACACGTCTAGGTGAGGAGGCTATGGAACATGGTGAGGGAGGAGGGGGGGTTATACAGGGGCTGTAGCGGCACTCTGTTATCCTGCTGCCGTTCCTGAAGCTCCACCAGATGCCGGAGCATGTCTGTTTGCTCATGCAGCAGCCCCAACGTTGCATCCTGCCTCCTCTGATCTTCCTGCCGCCACCTCTCATCTCGAGCGTCTCTCCTGTCCTCACGTTAGTCCCTCCTGTCCTCACGTTCACTGGCATCTTTCCTATACTTCGAAACCGTGTCCTTCCACTCATTCAGATGAGCTCTTTCACTGCGGGTGGATTCCATGATTTCCGCGAACATCTCATCTCGCGTCTTCTTTTTCCAACGCCTTATCTGAGATAGCCTTCGGGACGGAGGAGGGAGGCTTGAAAAACTTGCAGCTGCTAGAGGGAGGGAAAAAAGGGAGAGAAGTATTTAAAAAGATACATTTTACAGAACAATGCTTATACTCTTTCACGGTGACCAACACTATTCACATTACATAGCACATGTGATTTCTGTGCAAGGTCGCATTTTGCCTCTTAATTAGGGTGAGCAGATGTCTCGATTTTATAGGGACAGTCCCGATTTTGGGGGTCTTTTTCTTATATAGGCTCCTATTACCCCCCCCACCCCCGTCCCGATTTTTCACACTTGCTGTCTGGTCACCCTACCCTTAATATTGAGTGCCTGTGTCTTTGCTGCTAGAGATCACAGACGCAGGTCCGGGCAACAGAATTCGGCTTGCATGTGGCCATGGTAAGCCATTGTCTTTCGGCTTCTGCGCCCTCCTTTCCCACACACCAAGCAAAGCTCGTTGAGTGCTGCGGTTTTCCTGTTAACCTTCAGCAGCAGTAAACAAACTAACCCCTCCCCCCATCCAGTTCTCTGGATGATCACTTTATCCCTCCCTCCATTGCGTGGCTAGTATCAAGGAAGATCCCTGCTAGCCAAAAGCAAAAAGCTCAGGGCCAATTTCTCTCCCCCCCCCCCCTCCCCGGGCTTGGCTAACTGCAGGGAAGGATTTCTTTTCAGCCACAGGCAAGCAGCCCAGTAGGAACGGCCACCTCTCTCCCCTTAATTAAATTCCCGTATTTCAACCAGGTTACCATGAGCGATATCACTCTCCTGAGGATTACACAGCGAGATAAAGAACGGATGTTGCTTGAATGCCAGCAAACACCGGGACCATATGATGCCAGGCTTTGTCATGCAATGAGACCAGATTACTTGCTACTAGCATGGCGTGGTCAAGTGTCCTACCACGGAGGACAGAATAAGGCTGCACTGCCCAGAAACCTTGTGGCAAGGCTTTTGGAGTACCTCCAGGAGAGCTTCATGGAGATGTCCCTGGAGGATTTCCGCTCCATCCCCAGACACGTTAACAGACTTTTCCAGTAGCTGTACTGGCCATGAATGCATCCCAAGTCCTCAGGGCAAAGTAATCATTTAAAAAATGCTTGCTTTTAAAACAAGTTTTATATTTTAAAAGGTAAACTCACCTGAGGTCCCTTCCATGGGGTCATGGTCTTGGATACTGGCTTGGGAGGGTTGGGAGGGTACTTCAGTCAGGCTGAGAAAAAGATCCTGGCTGTTGGGGAGAACAGAGTGCTGTGTGCTCTCCGCAAGCTCGTCGTCGTCGTCCTCCCCCTCCTCCTCCTCTTCCCTGTCCACAGAATCCTCAGGTGTAGCTGATGAGATTTCCATGGTCAGAGGTTGGGTAGTGGTGGCGGCCCCCCCAGAGCTGCATGCAGCTCGGCGTAGAAGCAGCATGTCCGCAGCTCTGACCCGGAGCAACCGTTTGTCTCTTTTGTTTTTTGATAGGCTTGTCTGAGCTCCTTGACTTTCACGTGGCACTGATCTGAGTCCCTATTGTGGCCTTTCTCCATCATGCCCTTGGAGATTTTTTTCAAAAGTTTTGGCATTTTGTCTTTTCAAACGAAGTTCTGCTAGCACTGAATCCTCTCCCCATATAGCGATCAGATCCAGTACCTCTCGTACGGTCCATGCTGGTGCTCTTTTTCGATTATTGGCCTGCATGGTTACCTGTGCTGATGAGCTATCTGTGGTCACCTGTGCTCTCCACGCTGGGCAAACAGGAAATAAAATTCAAAAGTTCGCAGGGCTTTTCCTGTCTACCTGGCCAGTGCATCCGAGTTCAGATTGCTGTCCAGAGCGGTCACAATGGTGCACTGTGGGATACCTCCCGGAAGCCAATACCATCGAATTGCAGCCACACTAAGCCTAATTCGAAATGACAATATCGATTTTTGGCACTACTCCTCTCATCGGGGTGGAGTACAGAAATCGATTTTAAGAGCCCTTTATTTCGAAATAAATGGATTCGTTGTGTGGACGGGTGCAGGGTTAATTCGATTTAACGCTGCTAAATCTGAATTAAAGTCCATAGTGTAGACCAGGCCTAAGACTACTACAAACTGTCAGGGATTAGGAAGAAATTTCCTTCTTGTGTATGTTAATGCATAATTGTCTGTTCTGAGGGGTTTATACTTTTTCTATGGAGAATATGATGCTAACCACTGTTGGAAACAGGACACTGGATTAGCTGGAGCATTGTCATGATTCATTGTGTCAGTTCCCATATTCCTATACCCATTTACTTCTAGCCCAGGTCTAAGATGCTTTTTAACTCCCTTATAATACACAGTGTCAAATTTTCAAACCTCGTCAAGCCAACTTGCAATCTAGTGCACCTGTGTTTTCGCATGCAGTGAATTACTTCCACAAAAAGGGGTGTGTGTTATTTTGGCAATACAAGACTCATGTTTGCACCTGCAGACCCTGCAGTTGAATACCTAATGTCTGATATACATGCACAAGTAGCGGTGTTTTGGGGCATAGAGATTATGCCCCACTTACAGGTGCAATCAGTCTTTCTCACAAGGGGGTGAACAAAATCAGTTTGAAGTTTGAAAATGTGGCCTGTTGATAAGGGTGTGAATGAAAGTGGTTGACTGTATAAATCCCAATTAGTATCTCCTGGAAACTCCTTGGAAACTTTACAGACAGGTAAAATCAGAAAATAAACTCAGGGCTTGTCCCCACTTGACAGCTGTTTTGAGTTATATTTGTCTGCATTAAGTGATCCAAAACAACTGTTGGGCAAGCAGGACATAACATCTACACCACTGATATCCTGGATTAAGCTACTTCCCCCTAGAATCATTGTGTCTATACAATACTGTGTTGTTTTGAAATAAGCACTCAGCATTCTGGGCAGATGTCCCATGGTGCAATGCTTCTCCACTATGCTCTGTGCATTCTGGGATTTTTTTCTTGCTGAGCATTGTGAGATAGCTACCAGAAAGCACTGGAATTCTAGGACTTGGGGTCAAACTAAATAATTCCCATAATTCCTCTCATTCCATCCTATCATTCTTCGGCAAGCTCACACCATTTTCAGAGTGCCATCAGGCGACATTGGGGGAAACCCTGCTGAGCATTAAAATCCTGACCCCATCATTAGCACAAACGGGTTGCTGAGTTTGTATCTCAAATTGTGCAGTGGCTTGAAAGGCAGGGGCTATATGGGTACCTGAGGAGAAGATGGCTGAATTTGAGCAGTCATTTCTGTATGATTTATGCCTAGAGTAGCTTCTCTTGGTGGCAGAGGCACTGCTTCTGGGCTCATTCAACTAGCACTGAGGAGTGGGACAGGATAGTGATGCAGACCTGGGATGAACAACAGTGGTGGCAGAACTTTAGGATGTCAAAGATGACTTTCCTAAAAATCTGTGCATAGCTCATTCCTGAGCTGCACTGCTGGGCCACCCACATGATTTCCCCGCAGTATGGAGAAGTGCATGGTCATCACCCGCTGGAACCTCACCACTAGCTAACCAGTTTGTTACTAAATCGCCTGTCGGGGAGGTGTGTGCTGTTATCAAGAAGTACTATTCCCCAAGGTCATAAGGATTGCCTGGGAGGTTATTGATGGATTTTCACAGTTGGGGTTTCCAAATTGTATTGGGGGCCATTTATGGAACCCAAACACCTATTGTTCGCTGTCCACAGCAGGACTTAAAGTTGATCAACACAAAGGGGTATTTCTCCATGGTGCTGGAAGGCCTGGGGGGTCACTGTAAAAGGACCATAATGTCAGAACCTTTTGGAAATGATAGCCTGTCTTCTGCAATGGGAAAATGGAACTTTTTCTCCAAGGACCAATATAGACACTGATGATATTGTGACTTCACCTGTCATTCTAGGAGGACCAGTTTTTTACCATCTGGTTTTCTGGCTTATGAAGTCTTATACTGAACATCTGGTGTGAGAGCAAGGAGAGAGGTGGACAGATTTACTGAGCACATTATGAAAAGCCAACAGAAGTGGCCTCTACAAAATGCTGGAAATGGTCAGGGACACAAGGTCAGGGATGCATTATGCTTTTCCTTTGAAGCTGGAACAATATTGTGAACCTTTGGTGTAAGTTTTTGTGTGTGTGTGTGCATGCACGCGCGCGCATGCTTTGTGTAGGGATTGATTATGATGATTGGTGCAAGCTTCACTTCGTATTTTTATGTTGATTTGTCCAACGCTTCTATAAAACTTGTAAACCACATGCCAACATTTTCAAAGGATTTTTAATAAATGAGAAATAATCCACCAAGTTGTACATTGTGAATAGTTAAAACAAGACCTCTGTTGAACATCCATAAATTAAAACCCAATCCAAGCAGAACTAACAAACAAAAAACTGCATGTCTGTGGTTTCAAGATCTCACATTGGTATACAGGGGAGGAGAGGTTAAAATGTTCTGTGTGTCTGGGAGTATGGGATGGGGTTAGATCATGGGAGTTAAGGGTTCTCTCAATATCCACTGTTGTCCTGTGATGTGGATTGTTGAGGGAAGGGCCAGTTCCTTGGAGTTGGGAAAGTGAAGGGTGCATCCCAGTATGCAGAGCTCTCAGAGGGAGAGGGCTGTTGGTAGGTTGGGATGGACCCTGTACTTCATTCTTCTCTCTCTCTCTCTCTGTCCATGGGGACTGTAGCATGTCCAGTGCCAGCACTAGGGAAGGGGAGTGGACAACAGAAGTAGTTATTGTCTGAATTCTAGTCTCTATGCCAACAACCATTTAAACCTTGCTTTTTCTAAATTTTGGAATTCCATTCCCATGGACTCTTCCCAGCCTCAAGTGTGTTTGGAGATGGTAAGACATTTTCAAATATTCTTCCCCATTTATATAGGACCCCAAGATGGGGTGGGGTGATGGCTGGGAGGTTTTGATTGAGACACCTGGAAAGATGGTTAAAAATTGCATGTACCTCCAGCAAATTGTTGGTGGTCTGGGATTAGAAGGTGGTTTTGGTAGTAGCAAGGTCAGGCCAGTAATTGCATGTGCACCTCTGCAGGCTGTCCTTACTTTGGATGTTGTTAACCTGAGGTGTGTCCCCAAAAGGCAGAGGAGGATCCTGTTCAGAAAGGCAATGAACAAATCAGGAAGCTATACCACGCTGCTGTTTGCCAGGATGGTTCCCCCAAATCTGGTGTGAGGGTGCAAGAGAATCACAAGCTACATGGGCAGTCTTCCCAGAGCTGCATTTATTATGCAACATGCATGCCAGAGTAGAGCACCATCTTTGCCTTAAGTTCTCTTATATGATCAGCATAAAGTGCATTGCAGACTAAATAGAATTCTGAATTTCTGAATCCAAGGGAGGGAGTATGCCTGTCTTCTAATGCCTTAAACTCTCTATGCATTTTGAAATGTCTGTGTAGCCTGAGTTGGGCAATTTACCTTGTAAAATCTCAGGCTAGCTCAAAACTGAGGGCATTAATGAAACTGAGAGGCAGAAAAATGTTAGGATTGCTTTTTCTTTCCTGTATTTGTCACTACAAAAAAACGTGTCTTCCATTCAGCGTATGCTATTTTTTAACGATGTGGTGCCGTCATCTTGGTCAGCTGGGGGGGGGGGGGGTCAGTAAGCGATATGGTAAGGGGCGGTGAAAGGCATGACCTGGAAAGCTTGAGGGGTGGTTGTGTGCTTGCATATTTTGCTTTTTTATTCTCCGATGTAGCTGCCAGCCATTTTGAGCACCCAACGGTTAAAAGCTGAGGCGGCAGAGAGAGGCTAGCACAATATGCTGACACCTTGACAGTATCCGGGACAAATGTGTTTAAATCCCCCAGTGCACTTTTATTGTAATATAACACAGATTATTTTCAGGAATTGCTCCCCTCTCCAAGTTAGTTCTGAGCCTGTGATTTGGATGCCTCCTGTGTCTCTGGCAGTCTCTCTGGTTTAGTAGCTTGGGGAGATCCTGAAATCCAAGGTCTCAATCTCCATCAGCTTGGCATCCTGGTCGATATCTGTGGGGTCCTTTGTGGAGTCCACAACATGCTGTCATTCAGTGTGGCATGTCTGCCAAAAATACCATCCAGCTCATGATAGTATCTGCAGACCATGCAAGCTCTCCCAGAGGTCTTTCATTATTGTACCTGACCGTCTCATAAACCTGCTGGAGCACCTTTCCCTTGGTGCAGCATTGGCTCAGGTACCAGGAGTGCCCCTCTCACTCATTTGTTCCTATAGCAATGCATTACAGAGACTCCTGTTCAGATAAATTGGGTCACACTCCTCCCCTAGTGAAGGGCCAGACCTCACCATGGGTCTATATGGAATCATGAAGCATGGCTGCTCTATAATTGGTATTTGACTCTGGCTATGTGAAATTGACATGAGCTGGTATTATCACAAAGGACCACAGACCAGCATTTCATTGGGAAGATGACATCCGGTCTGTGTGTCTCAAGATCAGTAGAGGGCACACAGGTAGCTAACAAAATGGTACAGGATAGCACTGGGAGGACTGCCAGATGCAGAACATTGTTGTATGCAGTTTAGTTGTAGCTGTGTCAGTCCCAGAATGTTAGAGAGACAAGGTGGGTGAAGTAATATCTTTTATTGGACCAACTTCTGCTGGTGAGAGACAAGCTTTCAAGCCACACAGAGCTCTTCTTCAGGTCTGGGAAAGATACTTGGAGAGTCACAACAAAATGCAAGGTGGAACAGATTGTTTAGCATACGTAGTTAGCACATATTGTAAAGGACTATGTAATGTAAAGTAGCCTGTTAACACCTCTACAGTCATAGGTTGGTCCCTATGGTCCCAACTACTTTGTTGTTTGAAGACTCATCCCAAATCTCAGTCAACTTACTTCCAAAGTGGGTTGGCTAATGGGGGTTGAAAAGCCAGATAATTTGAAACACAAACTTGTGTGTGGCCCCAAGGCACTTAATTCAAAAAACCTCAATTTAACCTGAAAGAACTTTCAAGTGTAGAGAAATCCTAAGAGCTCAGCTCTGTCCTCTAATACACCAGTATAAATTCAGAATAATTTCCTCCATTGTATCTGAGAGCAGAATTGGGCCCCATGTGGCTACCACAAATAATATGAATTATTAGTCACTTAATTTAAATTACTAGTGAATGTGGTGTAAATATAAAAACAAAGAAATCTGTTCTGAATCCCTTAGAAGGCAGACAATGAACATCAAATCAAAGAGCATGTCCATCCAGAAAATTACATTTTCATATCCCTGTAAATTAAATTAAAACAACAAATGACACAGTATGCCTTGACTGTGTAGCAAAGGTGTTTTACTTATGTTAAAAAAAAATTGTTTAGCTATTTGACTTCTAGATGCTATTGTAAAATCTGTTTTTCAGAGTAATAAATTAAAAATCACACACCTTTGATAGTGAACTATGACATAATTAGATGCAAACTACACATCTAAAAGCTGTTTACTTCCTGTAACTCTAGGATAATTACTAATGAATCACTGACTCTTGGGATTCCCAGTTTGTAATGGAATACTCTGCAAACTTCTTATCAGATCCACAGTGAGTTCTGTTCTCAACAACAACAACAAAAGTTTAGTCCATATGCACCGATTCTAAAGCATTTCTTAGCATGTCAGTCAGGGCAGTCATGGTGAGTCTGAAGGGATAAGAAAAGATAAAGTGTATCAAAGCAGGATCTGACAATTGTGATGCTATGCAGACCTTTCTTTCTAAGAGCATCTTGTGGACTGGACTGACAGCGGGGATTAATCCATGCAATGGCAATAAACAATAGTTGAAGTGGGGTTGAGGCCTAACACCTGGATGTTATGTTACCATCTGTAAAGAAGCCTGTTTCATGCTGTGAATGAATATATATGATTCTGGCATTCTTTCCCTCTCTCAGCAACAGGTAAAGAGATTTCTTTTTGCAAATGAGAAAGCAGCAGGACCTTTGATTCACATGTAAAGCTTTAGTATGTTTTGTGCATGACTTAAAACAGGTATGAGTGGTACAGAGTGACATTTTGTGCATATAAGCATTTTGAAGCTGGCCCCATCTGAATCAGTTTGAATCTTACCTGCTTTGTGTTAACGTCCCTTTACAAGAAGTATACATGGTTGCTCTCTGGGTTTTTCTGTACAGGACAAAGGGAGCTTCTCCCTAAAAGTTATGTAGTACACGGAGAGATGGTACAATCTCAGTCCTGTGAAAGGAACTGTGATGCTGATCAGATTACGTTATGTTTATTGGAACTGAGTTTGTCACATCCGCTCAAGCGTAGCAATACCTTAAAGGGGGCAAATGACACAGAAGATGAGGAAGCTCCCCTCCTCACCCTCTCTCTGAATTTAGCAATCATGACAAAAATATGTGGGTAGCTGATCACTGTAAATCCAAAAGGACCTCAAAAGACATAAAAGGTTAGAATGTATGCACACTATTCTGAGAAAGTAATGGCTTCAGCAAAGCACATCTAAAAAGTTCGCTTTATAGAGGCCCTTTCCTCAGTTGCTGGCCTAATTGAATCTCCTGTATTATCTATGGAACCTTCAGGGTCAGACTATGTAGGTCAGGGATTCATTGACATAGATGGTCATCTTCTTTTTTTTTCCCTAGTCAAGAAGAAAAGGGAAAGTGGGCCAGGGAAAATGACAGCAGGCCCCAACAGTCATGTGCAGAAGATGATCCCTTTGAAGAGGCCAGGAGCATGGGGCATGAGAAAGGGAGGAATGGCAATGAAAAGAAGATTGCTCGTTGGAGCTAAACAGTGGAAACACACATGGACTAAGGACACTGCACTTGATTTTTGAAAGGTCTCAACCCAGCCTGGCAGAATCAAACAGACCCTGGTGTTTATTTTTGCTGACAAAAGTGGGGGTGCAAAATGGGAAACCTGATTAAGGGTGAGCAGGAAAGTATCCTTATTACCCATAATCAACAAGGATATTGAAATAACATGGAATAGTACTCAATAGCAATAATTATGCACAGGCAAATGAGTTTGTACAGCATGTAGTACAATGGTTAGGCTTTATGGTAATACAGATAAGAATAATATCATTATTACTATATTCCTAACGGCAGTAAAACAGGATTGCTGCCCACCCCGTTAACTTATTTGTCAGATACTTAACTATCTCATAGATTATTTTTTTTATTTTTATTTTTTTTAGGGGGTCAGTTCTGCAGGAACCTCAAAGGGTTCGAGGGAGGAGGTGATGCTAGTGGAGATTTCTCAATGAAATACAAACTCCTGTTGGGTTTTGCTTTGTGAGCAAATCCAGGGAACACACGATTTTCACCAAATGTGGTTGGCGTTTTTCGATGAACTCCAATTAAATGGCAAGACAAGTATCTAGAGAGAGAGAGAGAGAGTGGGGTTTGTAATCATTAATAGAAGTTACATTAAAGCATATACCATTTAATAGCATATTTACAAGTTGGTAGAGTAGGAGATCATGTCAAACGTACCAGAATATTCATTCTGACCACAAAGGAGGAAAACTAGTTATTTCTCTACTTCTTTTGTTCCAATCCCAGCAAGAAGCCCATGATTCAATCCATCAAATGTGCTTCTGTAGCTAAGTGACTTGCCCAAGATCATACTGGAATTATTTGGCGAAACAGGGATTGAACCCAAATTTCCCAAGTCCAAGGGCTAGCATTCTAAGCAGTGGGTCATCTTTCCTCTTCTGGAGCCTTTCACACTGGGTGTACATCATCACTTAGAAGACAAGAAGAGCAGTTTCAAACAGTGTCATCAACTGAGACTAACAGATGCCCCTCTTGAGTCCCTTACCCCTTTAAATAAAAAATGGGGGTTGTGGGCTAGGATTCATCAAATGCAAAAGTCCCTCATGAGAGAACCATTCTGTCACCAAGTGTCCCAGTCACTGTAACGGGTAGATAGCTATGACTCCTCCTTCCCTCTTGTTGGACAGTTTAGTTGTAGTTTAATAACATTAGTTTACTTACTTTATGCCTCAATTCAAAGCCTATTGAAGTAATTGGGACTCTGTTGCCTCAATAGACTTTGGATCAGGCCCTTAACGTACACAATTGAACATTTTCTAAATTAATAAGGAGAGAGACATTTTTAATGGCGGGCAAAGTGAATGTGCCTGCCAAAGCTCATGCATATGCATGCAGTTTGTTTGTGTGTGCAAAAGGACAATCATGCAGGTAGTTTCCTGTGTGGGACTTTCAGTAGTCATTTGTATGTGCAAATGTGGTTACAGTGGGTTTTGCAGGGCCATGCATTATGTCCTCCTCTGAAAGTTGGCTCGGAGAGTTTAAAATAACTTAGTTATAGTCATGGATAGATTCATAAAAGAAAACCCACCAGCCAATGACTAGACAACGAGACATGCGTTGATTGGCTACAGTATCCAGACTCACTCTGACAGCCAAACAGGAGCCTTGAAGCAGACGCTCTCATTGGCTATTGCAACAGTCAGTCTATCGCTGATGATGGCCCAGTACCTCACATTGACTAACGCAGCCAGATCTCCATTGTTGGTATCGCTTTAGGAGCAAAGCTTTTTGTACAGCTCCAGCAGTGGATCTCATTTAAAACTTCTATAGCAACCAGATGTTGGCACTGATTAGAAACATGCATTATGTACCTGTAAACAGTGAATCTTTTTGAAAGGAGAATGTATATTAAGCTGAAATGTAGAAAGTGTTTGTGTAACCATATTACTATGTTGGGCCCTGTGAAAAGTTAAAGAGGGAAAATATATCTATATGGAAACCGAGTCAGTGTGGCCTAGTGGATTGGGCACTGGCAGGAGACCTGGGTTTTATTCTTGACTCTGGTACTGACCTGCTGTGTGATCTTGGACTTCACCTCTCTCTGCCTTTTTCCTTGCCCACTCTTTGTCTGTCTTGTCAGTTTAAACTGTAAGTTCTTTGGGGCAGGGACTGTCTCATTTTGTACAGCCCTCAGCACAGTGGAGCTTCTAGATGCTACTGTGATACAAATAATAATAGTAATATTAGATCAGTAGCGACATTACGCAACACAAGCCTTCGGGCAAAAAAGGCTCTAGCATCAGACAGATGGAAATTTTGATCCCAAAACCTTGCATATGATTTATCTGTTGATCCAATAATAATATTACTTCACATTTATTCCATAATGCTTTCAAAACATTAATTAATTAAAGTCCCACAGCAACCCTGAAAGGTAGATCTTGCATCATCTACCTTGTCCACTTATGTTAATTGAACTACTATATTAAAAAATTCATTGAGTGTTAATCAATTATGAAACATGCTTGTCATTGCAACAGTAATTAACCTTTTGTCAATCGCTGTTTATAGTAGGATTGCAAAGACCCCAATACTCCAGAGACTGTGGAAATAGGTAGGAGGCAGCAATCCTTTGACATCTGAATGCCTAGAAAACTTGTCAGAGGGGGAAAGATATTTGTGCAAAATGTTCATGTTTGTCTTTTTGAATGTTTTTTCTCCCCTATTCAGTAATAGTAGTTGCCTTAACAATGGCAAGAATCTAGTGTATCGGTGAGCTGTATCCCTTGAACTCCATCTTACAGAACAAAAGATTTCTAAGGAGCATCCATGCAGCAGATGTTTAGTTATCTGAAGTGTCAGAATGCCAATTAGATATTGAACATGGCAGGAGGAGGGTGGAGTTTCCAAAACAAATGAATGATGAATAGGAACAGTTCCTGAGTTTAGTCTAAAGTCCTGCTGTTCTTTTGTAAAATGGTTTATGGCAAATTTGTTTTGTCACTGAGGCATAGTTCCCCCTTAGCTTTTAAATGATTTTTATAACTGTCCATAGGAAACTAATTTTTTTTTAATGTGACAATAAAATGTCCTTTTGTTGTTCAGAGCATGCTGCAAAAATGAACATGATCTTAAATGTAAAACCAAATAAGCCTCTCATTCATATAGTGAACGCATTGTGATCCCATGCTCCCATAATGAAAGCCTAGTCTTATGTTGAAAAAGGGGGAAATTTACAGAAATATGAATGAATTTAATAAGTGGTGTTTGTTCCAGAGATAAATTTGAAGTCCTGTTGAAAGCAAGAGAGCTGGGCTATTAAATTACATTTTGATCTTCATTGTTTCCATCTGACAAATTGCAATCTTGTTTGTGACAGCACGAGAAGGGTTAAAAAAATCATCCATGTTACAAAATGCTTCCACAGCTGACTTGCATTTTTATTGTGACTGACCTCAGTAAATCATTTTTAGAAATTAATATAACATAGACATTTCAGTTTAGTATTTTGGGTGGCATGACAGTCAAAATAGTTTCGTTTGACTTGTGAAATGCTTTAGGTGGTCCTTACCTAATATTCGCACACATCTAATAAATGTACTTAGGACAACCAGCCCTGTGTCTTTTTCTGTCAAATAAGAGTAATACTGGACAATGTAAAATACCAGGCAAAACAGCAGAGAGGAAATTGGGCTTGCATTTACTTAAATAAGCGAGTGCTGTGACAAAATTGTTTAGTTCTCTTTTGACCTTTTGAGGTCACGTTTGACTATTTATGCTATCTCCTAATGCTCTACTTCTCCCTGCCTGGTAACAATTATGCATTTGTGCTGTTCTTTGCCTTCTCAGTTGGTATATTAAACAATAAATAATTACTGCATAAAAATATACACTCCTATTTTGCAGTTTCCTGCTAACACCAATCCAATTCCAAATACTATATTTTAAACAGTTTTGTGAGTAAATGATCATTTTTAAAACTATGCATTTTAACAAATTTAGTGGGTTTGTTTTTAAAAATAAATTAGCATTAAAGATAAGGAGGCATAAATTAAGATATGGAAATATCCAGAGTATATAGAAGAGAATATTAATTGTTGTTTTTTTTTTTAGAGAAGTTAAACAGTCTTGGATTTATTCCGATCTCCCTCACAACAGTATCAACTAGGAACAACTCCATTGAAGTAAAAAGAACAGGAGTACTTGTGGCACCTTAGAGACTAACAAATTTATTAGAGCATAAGCTTTCGTGGACTACAGCCCACTTCTTCGGATGCATTGAAGTAAACGATCATGGAAATTTTGCCATTGTCTTTAATAAGGACAGGATCAGGCCCTGTTTAACAGGCGAGGATATTGCTAGGTAACGACAGAAGGCTTGATGCTCATCTCTCTTACCCTGGTTTTATGAGTAGTAATTCCATTGACTTCAATAGAACAGCACACATGAGCCAGGTATTGCAAGATTGGCACTAGGGTCTTGCTAATGCAAAGTGCTGAGCACATTCTGTTAGGTGCAGAGCATCCTCACTTCTCACAGATGTCAAGCAGGCCTTTGTTAATTCAACATGCGTTACAGGCACTTGGGTCAAAATTTGAAAATGCGGGTGACTAAAATTGGGTAGCTGCATTCATATTTAGGCTCTGATCTAAAAGTGGCCCAATCTATTTAGTAGTCGTAGAGCTCTCATCTTCCAATAATTTCAGTAGGAGCTGCAGGTGCTAATCACCTCTGAAAATATTGACAATAGACCTTCGCATGAGATGCCCAGCACCTCATAGCATCGGTTAGTTTTTCATTGTCCTGTGGCCCTGTAGCTCAGAATTAGCACTGAAAAACAATTCAGGCAAGTTACTATTTTTATAGAGAGAGCTAGCAAGCTGTTCCACACAACACAGTATTTAAATGCACTATGACAAGGCACTGTTAAGAGAAAATATTACCTCCCCTGGTGGTAAACTCCAACACTAAATATGTCGTGCACTTTGTCTACCTTGTTCTTTATTACAGTGTTTAAAAGCGTAGAAAAGGCTTATGGGATTTTTTTATAAATTGCAAATTTTTTCCTGTATTCATAAATAACTTTCTTTCCAAGTTGAATAGCCTCTTAGGGAGAACTGAGTTTGCGAAAATATTGGGTGAGGTCTGTCTTTGGGATAGAGTTGATCTCTTTTGCTGCTTTTACTTTTTATACAGCAGTTAAGGACAAATTCACCAGTGGTATAATTGGATGCAACTACACCAAGCATGTCTATTATTTTTGCAGATAAGTGGATTTATTAATCAATTTGAGATCAGTGTGTGCTTTTTACAGTGATGGAGTGAAATCAATATGATAAAGCAACAATGTATCCTTTAAGAGATCTCATTTTACTGCATTGCTTCCGTTCACCATTATCGAACAATATGGCCTGCACATCACAAATTAGTGATGCCGACATAAACTGACACAATCTCTGCCCTTGATGACGTTACAGTACGTAAAGCAGTGAAATGGGACAGGAAAGCCATTTCCCATGCTATTTCCTGATTTCCTGCTCTCTGCATTCCAGCACATAAACCTTTAATTCATTTCAGAATGCAAAGGTCATGACAAAAAGTCAAGGGATAAATATACCCTTTTGTCAAACAGAAGGATAACAGCAAATTTTACCAAAATGTTTCTAAAGCCAGGTGTTTCCCATATACTGTATTCAAATGTGCATCTTTGAAGGCTTTGGTAACATTCTAGCATTAGACACATTAAGAACTTAAAACCCTTAAGCTTTATGCCCTAAAATAAATTCTTTGAGTAATGAGGCAGTAAAATATGCACATCTGTATTTGTGTGAGGCCACAGGTCTGTCTTTCCAAAGAAGCAAACCTTTATGCAGGGGGCATGTTTGTCCCATAGAAAACACCATACAGCGTATATCTAACTTACAAATGATTTGTCTATTAATCTTTTATGACTGATCAATCAAAAATTTAAATTAATTGGGCATCCTCCAACTCCCAAATTCAAAAGAAAAATCAGGGATGTGGGGTAAGAGGGAGAATGGTGCTGCAAAGGAAAAAGGATCTCAAATCCTACATCTTCTTAAGCATGCAAGTAAGCCCTGCAAAAGCTCAAGAGATGTCAGTACAACAGTCTTCAGGATCCCTCAAGGAAACAAATGCAAGCTCTAGGACAAGGGTCTCAAACTCAAATGACCAGGAGGGCCACATGCAGACTAGTTCATTGGCCCAAGGGCCGCATCACTGACCCCACCCCCCACTTCCCCCGGCCATGCCCCCAATCCACCCCTTCCATGAGGCCCTGCCCCTGCCCTGCCTCTTCCTACCCCTTCCCTGCCCCCATTCCAATCCCTTCCACGAAGTCCCCACCCCAACTCTGCCCCCTCCCTGCCCCCACAGGGGGCAGGAGGGGTGTGGTGGGGTCTCAGGGCAGGGAGTTGGGGTGTGCAGGAGGGGTGGGGGGGCGGCAGGAGGTCACGGTGCAGGGTGCGGCGGGGGCTCAGGGCAGGGAGTTGGGGTGTGGGGTGCAGGAGGGGTGAGGGGGACAGCAGGGGGTCATGGTGCAGGGGACTCAGGGCAGGGGGTTGGGGTTTGGGGTGCAGGAAGGGTGAGGGGTGTGGCAGGGGGGTGGGGTTCAGGCAGGGGGCTCAGGGAAGGAAGTTGGGGTGCAGGAGGGATGTGGGATAGGGCAGGGAGTTGGGGGGTGGGGTGCAGGAGGGCTTCGGGCTCTGGCCTGGAGCCGCTTACCTAAAGTGGCAGCGGCGCGGCCCCGGCCCCGCGCTGCTCCGCGAAGCAGCTTGGAACCATGTCCCTGCGGCCCCTGGGGGAGGGGGATGCAGGGCTCCGCGCGCTGCTTACCACGCCTGCAGGTACCTCCCCTGACGTTCCCATTGGCCGCGGTTCCCCGTTCCCGGCCAATGGGAGCTGCGGGGGGAGTGGTGCCTGGAACCAGGGCAACACACGGACAGAGCCCTCTGCTCTCCCTACCCTCCTCCCCCAGCCGCAGGGACATGATGCCAGTTGCTTCACGCTTCAGGGAGCAGCATGGGGCTCAAGGGGGGCAATCCCATGGGTGTAGTTTGCCAACCCCTGGCCTGGAGGTAGGCTGGGGGGGGCATGCGGGCCATGGGCCATGTGTTTGAGACCCCTGCTCTAGGAGAATATCCTTCACAGCTTGGTATCTAGGTAAGGTCCTGCAGAGACTCAGCCATAATCAGCTTTTAAACCAAGTTTCTGTCTCATTGTTTGAAGAGCTGGAGGTGGGGAGAAGATTCATGAAAATGCTTATGCCTATCCTGTGTTCAAAGCAAACAAACTAAAAACCAACCTTTAGGTGTCTTTCTCATGAAGAGGAGTTAGCCACCCAAATTCTGAGGGTTACATGTTACTATTTGCCTAAATGCTTTTTCAGAAATGCACTTTCAAAATAGAGAAAGGATCGGGGCGAGGGGGGAGGGAGGGAAATGTTGTTGTACTTTGCTTTCCCAGAGGAAAAAGAACATCTTCTTGACTCTTTTTCTCTGTTTTCTCAAATTAATACCTTCTGTGAAGTCACTAACAACATTAAAATACATCTAATAATCAGTACTCAATATTCACGTTGTGTGACTGGTCAGTTAATCCACATGACATCACGCCTGCTCCCTCGTTGGAGGAGAATGGATCCATTCCTACTGCAAATCTTTGTGCATGCACATTTAAACTTTGGTTTCTGCATCATTCAATAAAAATTTGCACGAGTTTAAAAAAAAAAAGGGTCTGTGAAAGAGGTGAGAACCTGATCAAAGTACATTCAAAATCCCCATGCATTTTCCTGGAACGTTCTCTTATACTTTTTCCTCGTTTAAGCTGGAACATTGTGGATTCCAATAGAGCTATTACAATTAAGGGCCAAAATCTCAAGAGAAGACAAAGCTGAAACTCTGTTTTTATTTCACTCCATTGTGCCTACAGTAGGAATGTGCTACTGAACAATAGGTAATTTTAAATACAGCACCTCATGCTGCGAGCTTTCCGAGGGTTACAGTTTGAGTTTCACCCCAAATTTAAAGTTCAGATTTATTTTTTTTTAAAAGGCTACAGCCACCATGACTATGGTTAGAGCTGGCCTGAAGGATGAGCCAATGGTTAGAACATTAACCTAGGACTTGGGAGACCTGCCTTCAGTTCCCTGCTTTGCTACAGACTTCTTGTGTGATCTTGGGCAAGTCATTTCGCCTCTCTGTGCCTCCATTCCCCATCTGTGAAAGGGGGATAAGAACTCTTCCTCCCCTCACAGTGATGCTGTGAGGATAAATACATTAAAGATTGTAAAGCCATATAAGAGGTAGGCACTGTTGTTATTTATTCTAAAGGCCAAATCAACCTCCCATAGTCTTAGCGATGGATAGGTCTTCCCCCATTAAGTCCTTCAGCAAAAGCAGCCAAGAAAGACACAACAGTCCTGCTCTTCACATTCAAGTCTGCCAATAGCAGCTGTTAAGCTTGCACTCTTGGGTCTTGATTCTCTCCTCCTTTACTGCTTTGTGTTCTTACTTACATCTGGGCAAAATGAATGCAAAGTGATTGTAAAATGCTACCAAATCAGAGAGGTAGTGCTTTACTACATTTAAATTCCTTGCACAGTATAAATTGGATTCACTAGTCTCCCCTCTGTTTGTTTTATAATGTGCCTGTGTTCTACTGAGATACTATTGTATTTCACCACGGATCTGTTTGCATTTCACTGGGAGATGACTGAATAGTTGTATAGTGTCGGTGTAACTCAGTAAAGTACTCTGAGACCCTCTAGGATGAAAGGAGCCATGTAAATGAATATTGTGTGTATGTATTTATTTATTTCATGTGGTTCCTCATTGTGAGAAAAGAAGTGCGTCCTCCCCGTTGAAAAATATCCCATAAGCCCACCTTCCTTCTGCTGTAGGAGCTTTGTGGAGCCCCTGTTATCCATTAGGGCTTGTCTACCCGGGGAAACTTACCAGCATAGCCATAGCAGTATAATTATTACTTTGTTTCTCGATCGCCCTCTCAGAATATGACTCTGTTCTGAGTCTTTTCCTGTCCTTGCCGTGTATGTCTGTGTGTCTGTGTGTGTGTGTCTGTCCTCCTCATCCCTCTGCAGTCTGAAGAATAACAATTATAAGAACAGTATACCCAAGTGTACGCATTCCACAGCATTGTTCCAGGATTCTCAAACAACTTATTGTACCACAAGCCCCTTCTGACAACAAAAATCACTACATGACCCCAGGAGGGAGGACCTAACCCTTAGTCTGCCCGAGCCCTGCCATCGTGGCGGGTGGGGGTGGCAAAGCCAAACCCTGAGCCCCACTTCCCCAGGTGGGGGAGGCCAAAGCCAAAGTCAAACCTGAATCTGGTCACCCAGGGCCAAAGCTGGCAGGGCTCAGGCTTCAGCCCAAGTTCCAGTAAGTCTAAGGCCAGACCTGGCAACCCCATTAAAATGGGGATGTGACTTACTGTGGAGTCCTGACCCCCAGTTTGAGAATTACAGGGCTAGGCACCAGGGCCGGCTCCAGCCGCAATCGCGATTGGCGGTGGCAATTGGAGAAAAAAGAGGAAAAAAAAGCCGCGATCGGCGGCGGCAGTTCAGCGGCAGGTCCTTCGCTCCTAGAGAGAGAGAGGGACCTGCCGCCCCCGAATTGCCGCAAGTGCCGCCCCTCTCCCTTGGCCGCCCTAAGCACCTGCTTGTTAAGCTGGGCACACTAGGGGTTGCAGAATGTATATTTCCCCACTAGAGTCAGGAGCTAAAGGTGGGATTGGTTCTCATAAGCAGTAGAAGCTAGGATCCCTTTCTGCTCATGCCTAGGAAGGCGCATCCACCTCAGGCCAGTGGTTACATGCCACAATCCAGCACTAAACAAGCCAATAAAGTTCATTTGCTTTGTTTTTTGTTTTGGTTTAGTTTGGTTTGGAGTTTGGGGGTTAAAAAAAGCAGCCTTCTGGATTAATTGCAAAAGATCTCCAGATAAATGAATACAAAATGCAGACCACTATTAAAAGAAGAGTCTAAACAGAAAAGGCACTTAAGACAACAAATGACAGGATGCTGCTACGGATCCAGTGGTAGTAGAAACTGGCCATATAATTAATAGATAATCCAAAGAGCACAACTATTGAGCCAGAGGTTTAAAACATCTCCATATTGCGCACCACATTTAAATGCATAGCTAACTGTATTTTTTTCAAACAATGAAAACAGAGCATTTTGTCCCTATGACCAAAATATAATAAAGATTCCATTTTAATATAGCAGGAAATTTATGGGAACATGTTCCAGGTGGTTGGCCTCCCTTTTGCAGGCACAAGTTGAACCCCCGTTCACAGTTAGTGCTTGTGCCACTAAGTAAGTAACTGCAAGTGCCAGTCGAATAGCTGGAGGTACAAGTACTCAGATATCTACCCATGGTTCATTCTGCAGTTCTGCAAAAAGTGAGTCTGGGACATAGTCCAGCTAAAAACAATCGTTTGTATGTATATGTTAACTGCAGGTATGCATTTGGAGCTAATAATTCCCCGTGATAGCATCTATCTGTGCTGAAACACTTTTATTATGTATGCATAATTTTATTTATGTATGGTATGCATCCGAAGAAGTGGGCTGTAGTCCACGAAAGCTTATGCTCTAATAAATTTGTTAGTCTCTAAGATGCCACAAGTACTCCTGTTCTTTTTGCGGATCCAGACTAACACAGCTGCTACTCTGAAACTTTTATTATTGTATAATATTTTTAGCATTCACTGATCTATTTTGCACTGACTTGAGCTTGAATTCCACTGGAGTTATATGACCAAAAGAAATTACCTGCCCCTTTGGGGCAGGTTATTGGAATAGTTAGAATACAAGACTTCACCATATGCCTTCTGCAGTAGGTGAGGGTCAGGGAGAAACAAATGGGGAAAGAAAGTGATGGCATCATATGCCCAGTATTACTATGGGATGCTATGGCTTTTACTCCAATGTCCACAAGTTCCTGGAAAGAAATCAGAGACTGCTATTTCCTTGCCTCCAGGTGTGTGTTACGATGTTGTTCTAAAAGTTAGCATGTAAATAAATTCCTGTCTGGATTTCATGCACCCCTCTCTAGTAGGAATGTGACTACCTCAGCCAAAAGTTAAGGCCACTAGTAAATCTAACTAAGAACTCTGGTACAATATATTTATATGATCTAAGGCTATGGCTACAGTAGAGAGCTTAGAGCAGCAGTGCAGCTGCAGTGCTGTAAGTGCTCTAAACCGATGGGAGAGAGCTCTCCTGTCGATTTAATTAATCCACCCCCAGCAAGCGGAGGTACCTATGTCAGCAGGAGAAGCTCTCCCGCTGATATAGCTCTGTCCACACTGGCGCTTAGATCATATAACTTATGTTGCTCAGGGGAGTGGCTTATTCACACCCCTGAGTGACATAAGTTATACTGACATAAGCGGTAGTGTAGACATAGCCCAAGATGCTGAATGATGTACAGAGTGTTCACCAGATTTGGCCTCGGGTGATTTTCTAGAGACCGAGGCAACGTTAGTTTTAAAAGACCAGGGAAGCAGAGGATGAAAAGGAAAAGGCAAATTGACATGGAGGGAGTAAAAAAAGGCTATGGGTGAAATCCTAGCCTCACTGAAGTCCGTGGGAGTTTTGTCATAGACTTTAATGAGGCCAAGATTTGACCCTTAAACAGAAGGGGGGAAACGAGAGAGGAGAAAGACCTCTCCAGGGAGAAAAGAGCTGGCAACAGAAGTGAAGGAGTGAGAGAAGTCCTTTTCCATGTCTTGTTCAGCCCCTTCTTCCCCTTTCCCATTATCACTTACTTGTTTATATTGTGGTAAAACTTAGAGGCCCCATTATGCTGTGGGTGAGACAGACACGTAGGTAGACGTGCTCCCCACCCCAAAGGATTTACAATCTAAGACAAGACACAACAACTGAGTGAGATGAACGTAAAGAGGGACGAGTGAAGGGTACTACCAAAAGATCATGCTACACAAATGCATTCCTGAATGGGGCAAATCAGATGCACAACTGAGGCATACTTATCAAAGCAGCATGAACAAGATAAAATCTGGAAAATGCAACTGAAAAAAAAAACATTCCCCTCTGCACATAATGAATGTTGTTTGCTTCAGAAATCAGCTTGGTACCATCAAGTACTGAAACTTGAAAGCCATCTTCAAAGACAGAAAAATCTTGTAAATAAAATGTGAAGGAGATAAATAGATTTAGGGTGCTGTTTGCCTATTGATAAGAAAAAGTACATTTACATCAATGTAACCAAATATCTTATCACAATTACTGACTTCAAGGTCTCTATTAATAAGGAGGGAGGAGGTAGGCAGGGCATAAACCTTCTGTGGTGAAGTCTGTTAATTCAATTTTCTTTTTCAATTATATGCATGATGTGAATACAGATGTTTTGTTCTGAAGCCACATATGAATGTGGATAAATGTCCTTTCTCACCCATAAGGTGATACAGGGCTTGATGCTGAGCATTCTTACCCTGGTTCAGTAAAGCACTTGAGCTCTCCCCATTGACTTCAGCAGGTTTGTTTTGTCTCAGATTAGATTATTCAATTAATTTGAAGTCATTGGGATTTACTATGCTTAACGTTAAGCATGAGCTTAAGTGCTTTTGCAGGATTGATGCCAGAGTCATCTGCCCCCTGCAGGACTGGACCCATAATCCGTAATACTTCATTTGTGTCCAATTCTGGGACTTTCATTAGAATTTTTGTAATTAAAAGGTGGGCAGAAATATGCAGGGGAAGTAAGTTTGGTTAACTCCATAGTGCAATAATAAATTTTGTGGGAAAAGCATGTTCCTAGCTATCTTTTAACGTACTGTAATACCTGTAAAACTGGCATGGTAAGGTGAAATTTTTCACATGATTAGAAACCAAAGTCTTGAAATCTTTACAATAACTCTGTTTTGAAATATATTCTAGCATGTTATGTCAACACATGTTATATATTAATCATAAAAATTAGAGGGGGGGGAGGAGAGGGAACCAGCAGGTCATCTACTTTCTTCTCCTTCTCTTTATTGTAATCTGCTGTACTTTGTCTAACAGCTTTATGTGGTACAAGTGCCAGGGCTTCCACCACTCTCCTTGTGTTCTTGCACAGTCCCCTAGATTCAATTTCTGTGTTTGAAAATATTTCCTAATATTCAGTCTAAATTTTGACTTTTCTTCATTTCATCCATGACTCCTTGTTATTTGATCATTGAAGAGAATGCTTTTCAGCTCAAAATAATAACCCAAGTGTTTCATGATGGGAGGGAGATCCAAACATAGGATCAGTTCAAGAAAGTACTTAAGAATAGGCTGAAACCCATCCCTAGTCAGGAAATAGGTTAAGCATGTGCTTAACCTAAGGTCGATGTGACTTAAGCACATACTTAAAGTTAAACATGTGCTTAAGTGCTTTTTTGAATAAGGGAGATATATAGCCTTGATATGTGTGTGTGTGTGAGAGAGAGAGAGAATAAGTAAGAATTTTCATTGGGCTGAAATAGTATGTACACGTTCTTTCTAATAGCATGAGGAACGGGCTGGTTTAGCAAAGAGATACAGGACACTTTTATTACTGGAGGAAATGTGGCCTAGTGGATAGGACACCGGACTCGCACTTGGGTTCTACTCCTGGTATTAGCCTTCTTGGACTTTGGGCAAGTCACTTCTCCTCTCTGTGCCTCACTTTCCCCATCCATAAAATGATACTGATCTCCTTTGTAAAGTGTTTTGATATACTGATGGAAAGCTCTATATAAGAGCCGAGTGGCATTATCATTGAATCTCTTCTTTGATTCTGACCCAGTGTAGGATAGCTACTGAAAACCATTCCTGTCAGATCACTGTTCAGTGGTCTGTATGAAATAAACTGGTGGTCTCATTCTGGGCTTTGTCTTCACTGCTAAAAAAAAGTTGTTTTTAATCTCAGGGTAACTAATGCACATAAACTATCCTGAGGTAAAAACACAGAGAAGACAAGGCACATTAGTTGTAGCATGAGGTAAACTAGGTGAGGTCAGTCCTAGGTGGGGGTATAGGGCTGACCTTGAAGCGTTTATCTCATCCTAAAACTGAAGTACCTTGTCTTCACTGTTTTTTTTTTTTTTTTTTAACCTTGGGATAGCTCATGTGTTACTTACACCAAGGTACAAAGCATATCTTTCAGCACTGAGGACAATGCTGTAATCTGTGTTCATCAGTTGCCCCTTGTTGGCAGCATTAGCAGAGTTCAAGGGGAATTAAATACCCTTTCAACGCTAGTGATTCCTCCAGGACAGTGATGAAACTTGTAGGCAGGGCTGTGTCAAGGAAGCCTGCACTGCTGCTGAGTGTGCTGTACGGTTCTATCTTCAAAGCTGTCAGTCTGGCACCTTTTACCACCATAAAATACTCCCATTTTATTTTTTTTAAATGTCTGCAACACAGCGTAGTTGTTATCTGCCTCCATCCTCCTTTGAAGTAATATGTAATTAAAAGATGAGTTACAGTTACAGGCCAGGAAACAGGTCTCCTCTCTGGAGTCATAATAAATGACATTGGGAAAGAAAGTTCCATACCTTTTTATGTACTTCCTGTAAAACTGGCATAACAAGGTGGCATTTTTTTCATTATTGAAATTACCAATGCAATAACAATGACTTGAAGTCTATGCTTGTCAGCTGTTAGGTCTGCTTATCAAAGAGCATTATTTTAAAGTGGGATGTGTATAGCCTCCATAGTCAGGTGTTTGCTGCATCTAGTCACACAAGTCTTTCAGTTTGTTGCAAAGTTAACACAGAATTTGATGCTACTGTCATAATCTATCAAGCTCTAAATATTACAGATATATTGATGGGTGCTCTGAGGTAACAGAATCCATAATCATAAAACTCTCTTTTAAAGTGCAGTTTTACTCTGAGATGTAACTTTGTTTAAATGACTGTGAGAATCCAGGCTTATTAGCTCTCAATTTCTATGTCAAATGTGGTCAGTTCCAGGTAAGAAGATGTGTTCTGTTAATGCTGCATGTGCAACTTGGGATCTGAAAACCAAGCTGGGTTCTTTCATTCTTTGACATCATCATCAATAATAAAGGTTTCATAAGCCAAGCTCCGCCCTCATTTACATTTATGTGACTCTGTAGCTGTCAAAGGGTTTGCACGCATACAAGTTATTGGAATTTAGTAAATAATTCTGCTGCAGAGGTAGATCCCAAAATCCAACGGGACCCGACTACAAGTGTTGGATGGGAAAACAGAGTGAGTGCCCCCAAAATGTTTGCAGCACCTCTCACTCTGCAGTATACACACAGCACAGCTGTGGGCAGTGAACAGCAGGAACAGGGCTTGCAGCTGCCGGCACATGCAGCCACCACCATGCTAAACACGTGGGCAGGAGGAGGAGAGCTCAGCCAGGAGCAGGAGGTGGTGGCAGTGGTGATGGTGATGATGATGATGACTCAAGTTGGGGGAAAGGGAAGGGGTCAGGTTGAGTCAAAAAACAACTAGACCTTTATGCTGAGGTACATTCTCCCTCACAGAAGTTGGCTCTGCATCACTACCGGAGTAAAAATATATATTTAGCCACTGAAGTAATGAGATATAACACTGGATACACATGAGGGCTGAGTCTGATCCCACACCAGCACATATTCAACTGAGGACAATGGAAATAAACAAGTGTTTAAAAACAAAAACAAAAAAAAGTGCACATGAGATCAGGATCAGGCCCATGAAGTACAGTAGAGCTCAGAGTTATGAACACCTCAGGAATGGAGGTTGTTCATCACTCTGAAATGTTCATAGCTCTGAGCAAAACTTTATCGTGGTTCTTTCAAAAGTTTAAAACTGAACATTGACTTAATACAGCTTTGTCTCTTTACTATGCAGAAAAAAAATGCTGCTTTCCCCTTTTTTTAGCAGTTTACCTTTAACACAGTATTGTACTTACCCCAACACACACACTTTGTTTGTTTGTTTGTTTGTCTCTGCTGCTCCCTGACTGTGTACTTCTGGTTCCAAATGAAGTGTGTGGTTGACTGGTCAGTTCGAAACCCTGATGTAGATCTGCTAAGTGAAAAGATGCCATTTTACATAGGGTACATCTGCACTGCAAAGAAAAGGCTTGGAGCAGTGAGTTTCAGAGTCCAGGTCATCTGACTCGGGCTTGTACTAAGGGCTAAAAATAGTAATGTAGACATGCCCAGGCTTGGAGCCCTACCCTTGTCAGATTTCAGGGCCTGGATTGCAGCCCAAGCCCAAACATCCACCCTGCTATTTTTAGCACTAGCCCGAGTCAGTTGACCCCGGTGGTGCTGGAACATTTTTAGTAGTGGGGGTGCTGAAAGCCAGCCCACTTACCCCTGTCTTCCCCCCACCCCCGAAGCTGAGGCTGGGAGCTGGGCTGTGTCTCTAGGAGGGGAGGACCCAGACAGGGGTAAGAGGGCCAAGGCTGTGACCACAGCTGGGGGCAGTTGTGGGGCCAGGAGCAGAGCCCCAGGCAGGGGCCGGCTGGCAGCCAGGACCCCACGTGTGGGGCCAGGAGCAGAGCCCCAGCTGTGGGGCTGGGCACAGGGCCCTGGGAAGGGGGGCTGGGCCAGGGGTCCTGGGCATGGGGCCAGCGGCCGGAAAGCAGGGCCAGTGACCGGGGCCCCAGGAGCAAAGCCCCGTGCACCTGACTGGGAGTGAAGCCCTGGGCACGGACACAGGGCCAGCAGCTGGGGAGTGAGGCTGGCGGCTAGAACCTGGGCCCCAGGTGCAGGGCTGGGGTGTGGCATGGAGGGCACTGGACCAGCTGCCAGGGAGCGGGGCTGGTGGCTGGGACCCGAGCCCTGGGGAGCAAAGTCCTGGGTGGAGTGTCGGGAACAGGGCCCTGGGCCCAGAGCCAGCGGCTGGGGAGCGGGGCGTGGGGCTGGCCCCTGAGACCCTTGCTGGGGAGTGGAGCCCTGGGCACTGGGCCAGTGGCCCTCCATAAAACCTGGGAGTGCTGCAGCACCCGTACTTCCCACGTCTGTGATTGACTCAAGGTCTGAGCTTCTCTTCCATGGGTTTTTTCTTTTTCTTTTTTATAGTATAAGAACTTCTCTTAGTCACTTTTCAGAGTAGAACCACAATTTAAAAGGGTTTTTGATGTTATGTTGTATAACATGGTAGCTTAGTTGTATGCAGTGTAGTTGTAACTGTGTCGGTCCCAAGATATTAGAGACACAAGATGGGTGAGGTAATATCCCTTTTATTGGACCAGCTCTTGTTGGTGAGAGAGACAAGCTTTCGAGCCATACAGAGCTCTTCTTCAGGTGTGCAAAAGATATTCCGAGTGTCACAGTTAATGGTTACTTAGTTATCATTTTACCTGATATTTAGTAACACTTTTTATTGTATAAAACACATTTTTGTTGGAATACTGCCAAGAAGAGTTTGTAGTCCAGGACTGTAATTTAATTTCAAAATGCAGTTAGTTTATATCTCTGAGGAATAAGGAACAAATGTGCCCAGCTCTGCTCCTGCAGTTTATAGGACTCGCTGCAACAACTTATGTCCCAGTGAAATAAAGTTACACACATATTTCTCTAAGGTGCCACAAGTACTCCTGTTCTTCTTTTTGCGGATACAGACTAACACGGCTGCTACTCTGAAACACATATTTTTAAATTCTAAAACTGTTATTTCAAAATGTTGACATATTACTGAAAATTAATTCTGTTGCACAACTTGCATTGCCTCTGTTAGCTCAAAGCAGGTAATTAAGATACTGTATCCTCAACAAACTTCATGAAGGAAATATTGTGTAATTCTAAAGAAAATGTACATAAACCAGTGATGGGTGAGTCTCCACAGGTTTGGAGATCATGTTTGATACAGATAAGCTTGTTTATCCCTAATCTCCAAACCTCCTGAGTCTGCAAAATTGGGATGGAAAAACTTATTAGAACAGAAGGTCTGGGATTTTTTGTAAAAAATAAGGTTTTTAATGCTTCTGAATCCAGACACAGTCATTCACACCACACTAGGGTTACCATATTTAAAAAATGAAAGAAGAGGACACTCCACGGGGCCCTGGCCCCGCCCCTTTCCCATCCCCTGCCCTGCCCCAACTCCGCCCATTCCCCAAGGTCCCCGCCCTAAATCCCCCTCCTCCCTCCCAGCCATGCGAAAAGGGCTGCCCAAGCGCTACCGGCTTCACGGTTTGCCGGGCAGCCCCCAAACCCTGCAGCCCCGGCCGGCGCTTCCCCAGTGCAGCTGGAGCCCGGGAGGGGAAGCGCCCAGCCAGGGGCGCAGGGTCTGGAGGCTGCCCGGCAAACCTGTGAAGC